>NC_064623.1:117894566-118196566 GCF_023898315.1 Schistocerca nitens
CTTACCAAAGAAAGAAATTGTATCGAGCTCCACACCCTCCTCCCGCCCTGTGGTGCAACAGATGTCCCTCTCTCCAAAAATGTACTCAATGGGACTGTAATTTTGAAACCACTCTCAAGTTGACCTGCTGTTAGGAAAAAACGAGTTAGTACATTTCAAATATGAAAAAGGGCATTTTAAAATCAACATGAAAAACCAAAACTCCAAAAGTATAAAATACAAAAAATGCTTAGCAAAGAAAGAAATTGTATCGAGCTCCGCACCCTCCTCCCGCCCTGTGGTGTAACAGATTTCCATTTCTCCAAAAATGTACTCAATGGGAGCATAATGTTGCAACCACTCTCAAGTTGACCTGCTGTTAGGACAAAACGTGTTAGTACATTTCAAACATGAAAAAGGGCATTTTAAAATCAACATGAAAAACCAAAATTCCAAAAGTATAAAATACAAAAAATGCTTACCAAAGAAAGAAATTGTATCGAGCTGCACACCCTCCTCCCGCCCTGTGGTGCAACAGATGTCCCTTTCTCCAGAAATGTACTCAATGGGACCGTAATGTTGCAACCACTCCCAAGTTGACCTGCTGTTAGGAAAAAACGAGTTAGCACATTTCAAACATGAAAAACGGCATTTTAAAATCAACATGAAAAATCAAAATTCCAAAAGTGTAAAATACAAAAAATGCTTACCAAAGAAAGAAATTGTATCGAGCTCCGCACCCTCCTCCCTTCCCTGTGGTGCAACAGATGCTCCTTTCTCCAAAAATGTACTCAATGGGACCGTAATGTTGCATCCACACCCAAGTTGACCTGCTGTTAGGAAAAAACGAGTTAGTAGATTTCAAACATGAAAAAGGGCATTTTAAAGTCAACATGAAAGACCGAAATTCCAAAAGTATAAAATACAAAAAATGCTTACCAAAGAAAGAAATTGTATCGAGCTCCGCACCCTCCTCCCGCCCTGTGGTGCAACAGATGTCCCTTTCTCCAAAAATGTACTCAATGGGACCGTAATGTTGCAACCACTACCAAGTTGACCAGCTGTTAGGAAAAAACGAGTTAGTACATTTCAAACATGAAAAAGGGCATTTTAAAATCAACATGTAAAACCAAAATTCCAAAAGTATAAAATACAAAAAATGCTTACCAAAGAAAGAAATTGTATCGAGCTCCGCACCCTCCTCCCGCCCTGTGGTGCAACAGATGTCCTTCTCTCCAAACATGTACTCAATGGGACAGTAATGTTGCAACCACACCCAAGTTGACCTGCTGTTAGGAAAAAACGAGTTAGTACATTTCAACCATGAAAAAGGGCATTTTTAAATCAACATGAAAGACCAAAATTCCAAAAGTATAAAATACAAAAAATGCTTACCAAAGAAAGAAATTGTATCGAGCTCCGCACCCTCCTCCCGCCCTGTGGTGCAACAGATGTTCCTTTCTCCAAAAATGTACTCAATGGGACCGTAATGTTGCAACCACACCCAAGTTGACCGGCTGTTAGGAAAAAACGAGTTAGTACATTTCAAACATGAGAAAGGGCATTTTAAAATCTACATGAAAAACCAAAATTCATAAAGTATAAAATACAAAAAATGCTTACCAAAGAAAGAAATTGTATCGACTTCCGCACCCTCCTCCCGCCCTGTGGTGCAACAGATGTCCCTTTCTCCAAAAATGTACTCAATGGGAGCGTAATGTTGCAACCACACCCAAGTTGACCTGCTGTTAGGAAAAAACGAGTTAGTAGATTTCAAACATGAAAAAGGGCATTTTAAAGTCAACATGAAAGACCGAAATTCCAAAAGTATAAAATACAAAAAATGCTTACCAAAGAAAGAAATTGTATCGAGCTCCGCACCCTCCTCCCGCCCTGTGGTGCAACAGATGTCCCTTTCTCCAAAAATGTACTCAATGGGACCGTAATGTTGCAACCACTACCAAGTTGACCAGCTGTTAGGAAAAAACGAGTTAGTACATTTCAAACATGAAAAAGGGCATTTTAAAATCAACATGTAAAACCAAAATTCCAAAAGTATAAAATACAAAAAATGCTTACCAAAGAAAGAAATTGTATCGAGCTCCGCACCCTCCTCCCGCCCTGTGGTGCAACAGATGTCCTTCTCTCCAAACATGTACTCAATGGGACAGTAATGTTGCAACCACACCCAAGTTGACCTGCTGTTAGGAAAAAACGAGTTAGTACATTTCAAACATGAAAAAGGGCATTTTTAAATCAACATGAAAGACCAAAATTCCAAAAGTATAAAATACAAAAAATGCTTACCAAAGAAAGAAATTGTATCGAGCTCCGCACCCTCCTCCCGCCCTGTGGTGCAACAGATGTCCCTTTCTCCAAAAATGTACTTTATGGGACAGTAATGTTGCAACCACACCCAAGTTGACCTGCTGTTAGGAAAAAACGAGTTATTACATTTCAAACCTGAAAAAGGGCATTTTAAAATCAACATGAAAAACCAAAATTCCAAAAGTATAAAATACAAAAAATGCTTACCAAAGAAAGAAATTGTATCAAGCTCCGCACCCTCCTCCCGGCCCTGTGGTGCAACAGATGTCCCTTTCTCCAAAAATGTACTCAATGGGACCGTAAAGTTGCAACCACTCCCAAGTTGACCTGCTGTTAGGAAAAAACGAGTTAGTACATTTCAAACATGAAAAAGGGCATTTTAAAATCAATATGAAAAACCAAAATTCCAAAAGTATAAAATACAAAAAATGCTTACCAAAGAAAGAAATTGTATCGAGCTCCGCACCCTCCTCCCGCCCTGTGGTGCAACAGATGTCCCTTTCTCCAAAAATGTACTTTATGGGACAGTAATGTTGCAACCACACCCAAAATGACCTGCTGTTAGGAAAAAACGAGTTATTACATTTCAAACCTGAAAAAGGGCATTTTAAAATCAACATGAAAAACCAAAATTCCAAAAGTATAAAATACAAAAAATGCTTACCAAAGAAAGAAATTGTATCAAGCTCCGCACCCTCCTCCCGCCCCGTGGTGCAACAGATGTCCCTTTCTCCAAAAATGTACTCAATGGGACCGTAATGTTGCAACCACTCTCAAGTTGACCAGCTGTTAGGAAAAAACGAGTTAGTACATTTCAAGCATGAAAAAGGGCATTTTAAAATCTACATGAAAAACCAAAATTCATAAAGTATAAAATACAAAAAATGCTTACCAAAGAAAGAAATTGTATCGACTTCCGCACCCTCCTCCCGCCCTGTGGTGCAACAGATGTCCCTTTCTCCAAAAATGTACTCAATGGGAGCGTAATGTTGCAACCACACCCAAGTTGACCTGCTGTTAGGAAAAAACGAGTTAGTAGATTTCAAACATGAAAAAGGGCATTTTAAAGTCAACATGAAAGACCGAAATTCCAAAAGTATAAAATACAAAAAATGCTTACCAAAGAAAGAAATTGTATCGAGCTCCGCACCCTCCTCCCGCCCTGTGGTGCAACAGATGTCCCTTTCTCCAAAAATGTACTCAATGGGACCGTAATGTTGCAACCACTACCAAGTTGACCAGCTGTTAGGAAAAAACGAGTTAGTACATTTCAAACATGAAAAAGGGCATTTTAAAATCAACATGTAAAACCAAAATTCCAAAAGTATAAAATACAAAAAATGCTTACCAAAGAAAGAAATTGTATCGAGCTCCGCACCCTCCTCCCGCCCTGTGGTGCAACAGATGTCCTTCTCTCCAAACATGTACTCAATGGGACAGTAATGTTGCAACCACACCCAAGTTGACCTGCTGTTAGGAAAAAACGAGTTAGTACATTTCAAACATGAAAAAGGGCATTTTTAAATCAACATGAAAGACCAAAATTCCAAAAGTATAAAATACAAAAAATGCTTACCAAAGAAAGAAATTGTATCGAGCTCCGCACCCTCCTCCCGCCCTGTGGTGCAACAGATGTCCCTTTCTCCAAAAATGTACTTTATGGGACAGTAATGTTGCAACCACACCCAAGTTGACCTGCTGTTAGGAAAAAACGAGTTATTACATTTCAAACCTGAAAAAGGGCATTTTAAAATCAACATGAAAAACCAAAATTCCAAAAGTATAAAATACAAAAAATGCTTACCAAAGAAAGAAATTGTATCAAGCTCCGCACCCTCCTCCCGCCCCGTGGTGCAACAGATGTCCCTTTCTCCAAAAATGTACTCAATGGGACCGTAATGTTGCAACCACTCTCAAGTTGACCAGCTGTTAGGAAAAAACGAGTTAGTACATTTCAAGCATGAAAAAGGGCATTTTAAAATCTACATGAAAAACCAAAATTCGTAATGTATAAAATACAAAAAATGCTTACCAAAGAAAGAAATTGTATCGACTTCCGCACCCTCCTCCCGCCCTGTGGTGCAACAGATGTCCCTTTCTCCAAAAATGTACTCAATGGGAGCGTAATGTTGCAACCACACCCAAGTTGACCTGCTGTTAGGAAAAAACGAGTTAGTAGATTTCAAACATGAAAAAGGGCATTTTAAAGTCAACATGAAAGACCGAAATTCCAAAAGTATAAAATACAAAAAATGCTTACCAAAGAAAGAAATTGTATCGAGCTCCGCACCCTCCTCCCGCCCTGTGGTGCAACAGATGTCCCTTTCTCCAAAAATGTACTCAATGGGACCGTAATGTTGCAACCACTACCAAGTTGACCAGCTGTTAGGAAAAAACGAGTTAGTACATTTCAAACATGAAAAAGGGCATTTTAAAATCAACATGTAAAACCAAAATTCCAAAAGTATAAAATACAAAAAATGCTTACCAAAGAAAGAAATTGTATCGAGCTCCGCACCCTCCTCCCGCCCTGTGGTGCAACAGATGTCCTTCTCTCCAAACATGTACTCAATGGGACAGTAATGTTGCAACCACACCCAAGTTGACCTGCTGTTAGGAAAAAACGAGTTAGTACATTTCAACCATGAAAAAGGGCATTTTTAAATCAACATGAAAGACCAAAATTCCAAAAGTATAAAATACAAAAAATGCTTACCAAAGAAAGAAATTGTATCGAGCTCCGCACCCTCCTCCCGCCCTGTGGTGCAACAGATGTTCCTTTCTCCAAAAATGTACTCAATGGGACCGTAATGTTGCAACCACACCCAAGTTGACCGGCTGTTAGGAAAAAACGAGTTAGTACATTTCAAACATGAGAAAGGGCATTTTAAAATCAACATGAAAAACCAAAATTCCAAAAGTATAAAATACAAAAAATGTTTACCAAAGAAAGAAATTGTATCGAGCTCCGCACCCTCCTCCCGGCCCTGTGGTGCAACAGATGTCCCTTTCTCCAAAAATGTACTCAATGGGACCGTAAAGTTGCAACCACTCCCAAGTTGACCTGCTGTTAGGAAAAAACGAGTTAGTACATTTCAAACATGAAAAAGGGCATTTTAAAATCAATATGAAAAACCAAAATTCCAAAAGTATAAAATACAAAAAATGCTTACCAAAGAAAGAAATTGTATCGAGCTCCGCACCCTCCTCCCGCCCTGTGGTGCAACAGATGTCCCTTTCTCCAAAAATGTACTTTATGGGACAGTAATGTTGCAACCACACCCAAGTTGACCTGCTGTTAGGAAAAAACGAGTTATTACATTTCAAACCTGAAAAAGGGCATTTTAAAATCAACATGAAAAACCAAAATTCCAAAAGTATAAAATACAAAAAATGCTTACCAAAGAAAGAAATTGTATCAAGCTCCGCACCCTCCTCCCGCCCCGTGGTGCAACAGATGTCCCTTTCTCCAAAAATGTACTCAATGGGACCGTAATGTTGCAACCACTCTCAAGTTGACCAGCTGTTAGGAAAAAACGAGTTAGTACATTTCAAGCATGAAAAAGGGCATTTTAAAATCTACATGAAAAACCAAAATTCCAAAAGTATAAAATACCAAAAATGCTTACTAAAGAAAGAAATTGTATCGAGCTGCGCACCCTCCTCCCGCCCTGTGGTGCAACAGATGTCCCTTTCTCCAAAAATGTACTCAATGGGACCGTAATGTTGCAACCACTACCAAGTTGACCAGCTGTTAGGAAAAAACGAGTTAGTACATTTCAAACATGAAAAAGGGCATTTTAAAATCAACATGAAAAACCAAAATTCCAAAAGTATAAAATACAAAAAATGCTTACCAAAGAAAGAAATTGTATCGAGCTCCGCACCCTCCTCCCGCCCTGTGGTGCAACAGATGTCCCTTTCTCCAAACATGTACTCAATGGGACAATAATGTTGCAACCACACCCAAGTTGACCTGCTGTTAGGAAAAAACGAGTTAGTACATTTCAACCATGAAAAAGGGCATTTTTAAATCAACATGAAAGACCAAAATTCCAAAAGTATAAAATACAAAAAATGTTTACCAAAGAAAGAAATTGTATCGAGCTCCGCACCCTCCTCCCGCCCTGTGGTGCAACAGATGTTCCTTTCTCCAAAAATGTACTCAATGGGACCGTAATGTCGCAACCACACCCAAGTTGACCTGCTGTTAGGATAAAACGAGTTAGTACATTTCAAGCATGAAAAAGGGCATTTTAAAATCAACATGAAAAACCAAAATTCCAAAAGTATAAAATACCAAAAATGCTTACCAAAGAAAGAAATTGTATCGAGCTGCGCACCCTCCTCCCGCCCTGTGGTGCAACAGATGTCCCTTTCTCCAAAAATGTACTCAATGGGACCGTAATGTTGCAACCACTCTCAAGTTGACCTGCTGTTAGGAAAAAACGAGTTAGTACATTTCAAACATGAAAAAGGGCATTTTAAAATCAACATGAAAAACCAAAATTCCAAAAGTATAAAATACAAATAATGCTTAGCAAAGAAAGAAATTGTATCGAGCTCCGCACCCTTCTCCCTCCCTGTGGTGCAACAGATGTCCCTTCCTCCAAAAATGTACTCAATGGGACCGTAATGTTGCAACCACACCCAAGTTGACCTGCTGTTAGGAAAAAACGAGTTAGTACATTTCAAACATGAAAAAGGGCATTTTAAAATCAACATGAAAAACCAAAATTCCTAAAGTATAAAATACAAAAAATGTTTACAAAAGAAAGAAATTGTATCGAGCTCCGCACCCTCCTCCCGGCCCTGTGGTGCAACAGATGTCCCTTTCTCCAAATATGTACTCAATGGGACCGTATTGTTGCAACCACTCCCAAGTTGATCCGCTGTTAGAAAAAAACGAGTTAGTACATTTCATACATGAAAAAGGGCATTTAAAAATCAACATGAAAAACCAAAATTCCAAAAGTATAAAATACAAAAAATGCTTACCAAAGAAAGAAATTGTATCGAGCTGCGCACCCTCCTCCCGCCCTGTGGTGCAACAGATGTCCCTTTCTCCAAAAATGTACTCAATGGGACAGTAATGTTGCAACCACACCCAAGTTGACTGGCTGTTAGGAAAAAACGAGTTAGTACATTTCAAACATGAAAAAGGGCATTTTAAAATCAACATGAAAAACCAAAATTCCAAAAGTATAAAATACAAAAGATGCTTACCAAGGAAAGAAATTGTATCGAGCTGCGCACCCTCCTCCCGCCCTGTGGTGCAACAGATGTCGCTTTCTCCAAAAATGTACTCAATGGGACCGTAATGTTGCAACCACTACCAAGTTGACCAGCTGTTACGAAAAAACGAGTTAGTACATTTCAAACATGAAAAAGGGCATTTTAAAATCAACATGAAAAACCAAAATTCAAAAAGTATAAAATACAAAAAATGCTTACCAAAGAAAGAAATTGTATCGAGCTCCGCACCCTCCTCCCGCCCTGTGGTGCAACAGATGTCCCTTTCTCCGAACATGTACTCAATGGGACAGTAATGTTGCAACCACACCAAAGTTGACCTGCTGTTAGGAAAAAACGAGTTAGTACATTTCAACCATGAAAAAGGGCATTTTTAAATCAACATGAAAGACCAAAATTCCAAAAGTATAAAATACAAAAAATGCTTACCAAAGAAAGAAATTGTATCGAGCTCCGCACCCTCCTCCCGCCCTGTGGTGCAACAGATGTTCCTTTCTCCAAAAATGTACTCAATGGGACCGTAATGTTGCAACCACACCCAAGTTGACCTGCTGTTAGGAAAAAACGAGTTAGTACATTTCCTACATGAAAAAGGGCATTTTAAAATCAACATGAAAAACCAAAATTCCAAAAGTATAAAATACAAAAAATGCTTACCAAAGAAAGAAATTGTATCGAGCTCCCCACCCTCCTCCCGCCCTGTGGTGCAACAGATGTACCTTCTCCAAAAATGTACTCAATGGGACTGTAATGTTGCAACCACACCCAAGTTGACCTGCTGTTAGGAAAAAACGAGTTAGTACATTTCAAACATGAAAATGGTCATTTTAAAATCCACATGAAAAACCAAAATTCCAAAAGTATAAAATACAAAAATTGCTTACCAAAGAAAGAAATTGTATCGAGCTGCGCACCCTCCTACCGTCCTGTGGTGCAACAGATGTCCCTTTCTCCAAAAATGTACTCAATGGGACCGTAATGTTGCAACCACACCCAAGTTGACCTGCTGTTAGGAAAAAACGAGTTAGTACATTTCAATCATGAAAAAGGGCATTTTAAAATCAACATGAAAAACCAAAATTCCAAAAGTATAAAATACAAAAAATGCTTACCAAAGAAAGAAATTGTATCGAGCTCCGCACCCTCCTCCCGCCCTGTGGTGCAACAGATGTCCCTTTCTCCAAAAATGTACTCAATGGGACTGTAATGTTGCAACCACACCCAAGTTGACCTGCTGTTAGGAAAAAACGAGTTAGTACATTTCAAACATGAAAAAGGGCATTTTAAAATCAACATGAAAGACCAATATTCCAAAAGTATAAAATACAAAAAATGCTTACCATAGAAAGAAATTGTATCGAGCTGCGCACCCTTCTCCGCCCTGTGGTGCAACAGATGTCCCTTTCTCCAAAAATGTACTCAATGGGACCGTAATGTTGCAACCACACCCAAGTTGACCTGCTGTTAGGAAAAAACGAGTTAGTACAGTTCAAACATGAAAAAGGGCATTTTAAAATCAACATGAAAAACCAAAATTCCAAAAGTATAAAATACAAAAAATGCTTACCAAAGAAAGAAATTGTATCGAGCTGCGCACCCTCCTCCCGCCCTGTGGTGCAACAGATGTCCCTTTCTCCAAAAATGTACTCAATGGGACCGTAATGTTGCAACCACTACCAAGTTGACCAGCTGTTAGGAAAAAACGAGTTAGTAGATTTCAAACATGAAAAAGGTCATTTTAAAATCAACATGAAAGACCAAAATTCCAAAAGTATAAAATACAAAAAATGCTTTCCAAAGAAAGAAATTGAATTGAGCTCCGCACCCTCCTCCCGCCCTGTGGTGCATCATATGTCCCTTTCTCCAAAAATGTACTCAATGGGACCGTAATGTTGCAACAACACCCAAATTGTCCTGCTGTTACGAAGAAACGAGTTAATACATTTCAAACATGAAAAAGGGCATTTTAAAATCAACATGAAAAACCAAAATTCCAAAAGTATAAAATACAAAAAATTGCTTACCAAAGAAAGAAATTGTATCGAGCTGCGCACCCTCCTCCCGCCCTGTGGTGCAACAGATGTCCCTTTCTCCAAAAATGTACTCAATGGGACCGTAATGTTGCATCCACACCCAAGTTGACCTGCTGTTAGGAAAAAACGAGTTAGTACATTTCAAACATGAAAAAGGGCATTTTAAAATCAACATGAAAAACCAAAATTCCTAAAGTATAAAATACAAAAAATGTTTACCAAAGAAAGAAATTGTATCGAGCTCCGAACCCTCCTCCCGCCCTGTGGTGCAACAGATGTCCCTTTCTCCAAAAATGTACTTAATGGGACCGTAATCTTGCAACCACTCCCAAGTTGACCTGCTGTTAGGAAAAAACGAGTTAGTACATTTCAAACATGAAAAAGTGCATTTTAAAATCAACATGAAACACCAAAATTCCAAAAGTATAAAATACAAAAAATGCTTACCAAAGAAAGAAATTGTATCAAGCTCCGCACCCTCCTCCCGCCCTGTGGTGCAACAGATGTCCCTTTCTCCAAAAATGTACTCAATGGGACCGTAATCTTGCAACCACTCTCAAGTTCACCAGCTGTTAGGAAAAAACGAGTTAGTACATTTCAAGCATGAAAAAGGGCATTTTAAAATCAACATGAAAAACCAAAATTCATAAAGTATAAAATACAAAAATTGCTTACCAAAGAAAGAAATTGTATCGACTTCCGCACCCTCCTCCCGCCCTGTGGTGCAACAGATGTCCCTTTCTCCAAAAATGTACTCAATGGGAGCGTAATGTTGCAACCACACCCAAGTTGACCTGCTGTTAGGAAAAAACGAGTTAGTAGATTTCAAACATGAAAAAGGGCATTTTAAAGTCAACATGAAAGACCGAAATTCCAAAAGGGTAAAATACAAAAAATGCTTACCAAAGAAAGAAATTGTATCGAGCTCCGCACCCACCTCCTGCCCTGTGATGCAACAGATGTCCCTTTCTCCAAAAATGTACTCAATGGGACCGTAATGTTGCAACCACACCCAAGTTGACCTGCTGTTAGGAAAAAACGAGTTAGTATATTTCAAACACGAAAAAGGGCATTTTAAAATCAACATGAAAGACCAAAATTCCAAAAGTATAAAATACAAAAAATGCTTAGCAAAGAAAGAAATTGTATCGAGCTCCGCACCCTCCTCCCGTCCTGTGGTGCAACAGATGTCCCTTTCTCCAAAAATGTACTCAATGGGACCGTAATGTTGCAACCACACCCAAGTTGACCTGCTGTTAGGAAAAAACGAGTTAGTACATTTCAAACATGCAAAAGGGCATTTTAAAATCAACATGAAAAACCAAAATTCCAAAAGTATAAAATACAAAAAATGCTTACCAAAGAAAGAAATTGTATCGAGCTCCGAACCCTCCTCCCGCCCTGTGGTGCAACAGATGTCCCTTTCTCCAAAAATGTACTCAATTGGACCGTAATGTTGCAACCACTACCAAGTTGACCAGCTGTTAGGAAAAAACGAGTTAGTAGATTTCAAACATGAAAAAAGGTCATTTAAAATCAACATGAAAAACCAAAATTCCAAAAGTATAAAATACAAAAAATGCTTACCAAAGAAAGAAATTGTATCGAGCTCCGCACCCTCCTCCCGTCCAGCGGTGCAACAGATGTCCCTTTCTCCAAAAATGTACTCAAAGGGACCGTAATGTTGCAACCACACCCAAGTTGACCTGCTGTTAGGAAAAAACGAGTTAGTACATTTCAAACAAGAAAAAGGGCATTTTAAAATCAACATGAAAAACCAAAATTCCAAAAGTATAAAATACAAAAAATGCTTACCAAAGAAAGAAATTGTATTGAACTCGGCACCCTCCTCCCGCCCTGTGGTGCATCAGATGTCCCTTTCTCCAAAAATGTACTCAATGGGACCGTAATGTTGCAACCACACCCAAGTTGTCCTGCTGTTAGGAAAAAACGAGTTAATACATTTCAAACATGAAAAAGGGCATTTTAAAATCAACATGAAAAACCAAAATTCCAAAAGTATAAAATACAAAAAATGCTTACCAAAGAGAGAAATTGTATCGAGCTGCGCACCCTCCTTGCATCCTGTGGTGCAACAGATGTCCCTTTCTCCAAAAATGTACTCAATGGGAGCGTAATGTTGCAACCACACCCAAGTTGACCTGCTGTTAGGAAAAAACGAGTTAGTAGATTTCAAACATGAAAAAGGGCATTTTAAAGTCAACATGAAAGACCGAAATTCCAAAAGTATAAAATACAAAAAATGCTTACCAAAGAAAGAAATTGTATCGAGCTCCGCACCCTCCTCCCGCCCTGTGGTGCAACAGATGTCCCTTTCTCCAAAAATGTACTCAATGGGACCGTAATGTTGCAACCACTACCAAGTTGACCAGCTGTTAGGAAAAAACGAGTTAGTACATTTCAAACATGAAAAAGGGCATTTTAAAATCAACATGTAAAACCAAAATTCCAAAAGTATAAAATACAAAAAATGCTTACCAAAGAAAGAAATTGTATCGAGCTCCGCACCCTCCTCCCGCCCTGTGGTGCAACAGATGTCCTTCTCTCCAAACATGTACTCAATGGGACAGTAATGTTGCAACCACACCCAAGTTGACCTGCTGTTAGGAAAAAACGAGTTAGTACATTTCAAACATGAAAAAGGGCATTTTTAAATCAACATGAAAGACCAAAATTCCAAAAGTATAAAATACAAAAAATGCTTACCAAAGAAAGAAATTGTATCGAGCTCCGCACCCTCCTCCCGCCCTGTGGTGCAACAGATGTCCCTTTCTCCAAAAATGTACTTTATGGGACAGTAATGTTGCAACCACACCCAAGTTGACCTGCTGTTAGGAAAAAACGAGTTATTACATTTCAAACCTGAAAAAGGGCATTTTAAAATCAACATGAAAAACCAAAATTCCAAAAGTATAAAATACAAAAAATGCTTACCAAAGAAAGAAATTGTATCAAGCTCCGCACCCTCCTCCCGGCCCTGTGGTGCAACAGATGTCCCTTTCTCCAAAAATGTACTCAATGGGACCGTAAAGTTGCAACCACTCCCAAGTTGACCTGCTGTTAGGAAAAAACGAGTTAGTACATTTCAAACATGAAAAAGGGCATTTTAAAATCAATATGAAAAACCAAAATTCCAAAAGTATAAAATACAAAAAATGCTTACCAAAGAAAGAAATTGTATCGAGCTCCGCACCCTCCTCCCGCCCTGTGGTGCAACAGATGTCCCTTTCTCCAAAAATGTACTTTATGGGACAGTAATGTTGCAACCACACCCAAGTTGACCTGCTGTTAGGAAAAAACGAGTTATTACATTTCAAACCTGAAAAAGGGCATTTTAAAATCAACATGAAAAACCAAAATTCCAAAAGTATAAAATACAAAAAATGCTTACCAAAGAAAGAAATTGTATCAAGCTCCGCACCCTCCTCCCGCCCCGTGGTGCAACAGATGTCCCTTTCTCCAAAAATGTACTCAATGGGACCGTAATGTTGCAACCACTCTCAAGTTGACCAGCTGTTAGGAAAAAACGAGTTAGTACATTTCAAGCATGAAAAAGGGCATTTTAAAATCTACATGAAAAACCAAAATTCATAAAGTATAAAATACAAAAAATGCTTACCAAAGAAAGAAATTGTATCGACTTCCGCACCCTCCTCCCGCCCTGTGGTGCAACAGATGTCCCTTTCTCCAAAAATGTACTCAATGGGAGCGTAATGTTGCAACCACACCCAAGTTGACCTGCTGTTAGGAAAAAACGAGTTAGTAGATTTCAAACATGAAAAAGGGCATTTTAAAGTCAACATGAAAGACCGAAATTCCAAAAGTATAAAATACAAAAAATGCTTACCAAAGAAAGAAATTGTATCGAGCTCCGCACCCTCCTCCCGCCCTGTGGTGCAACAGATGTCCCTTTCTCCAAAAATGTACTCAATGGGACCGTAATGTTGCAACCACTACCAAGTTGACCAGCTGTTAGGAAAAAACGAGTTAGTACATTTCAAACATGAAAAAGGGCATTTTAAAATCAACATGTAAAACCAAAATTCCAAAAGTATAAAATACAAAAAATGCTTACCAAAGAAAGAAATTGTATCGAGCTCCGCACCCTCCTCCCGCCCTGTGGTGCAACAGATGTCCTTCTCTCCAAACATGTACTCAATGGGACAGTAATGTTGCAACCACACCCAAGTTGACCTGCTGTTAGGAAAAAACGAGTTAGTACATTTCAAACATGAAAAAGGGCATTTTTAAATCAACATGAAAGACCAAAATTCCAAAAGTATAAAATACAAAAAATGCTTACCAAAGAAAGAAATTGTATCGAGCTCCGCACCCTCCTCCCGCCCTGTGGTGCAACAGATGTCCCTTTCTCCAAAAATGTACTTTATGGGACAGTAATGTTGCAACCACACCCAAGTTGACCTGCTGTTAGGAAAAAACGAGTTATTACATTTCAAACCTGAAAAAGGGCATTTTAAAATCAACATGAAAAACCAAAATTCCAAAAGTATAAAATACAAAAAATGCTTACCAAAGAAAGAAATTGTATCAAGCTCCGCACCCTCCTCCCGCCCCGTGGTGCAACAGATGTCCCTTTCTCCAAAAATGTACTCAATGGGACCGTAATGTTGCAACCACTCTCAAGTTGACCAGCTGTTAGGAAAAAACGAGTTAGTACATTTCAAGCATGAAAAAGGGCATTTTAAAATCTACATGAAAAACCAAAATTCGTAATGTATAAAATACAAAAAATGCTTACCAAAGAAAGAAATTGTATCGACTTCCGCACCCTCCTCCCGCCCTGTGGTGCAACAGATGTCCCTTTCTCCAAAAATGTACTCAATGGGAGCGTAATGTTGCAACCACACCCAAGTTGACCTGCTGTTAGGAAAAAACGAGTTAGTAGATTTCAAACATGAAAAAGGGCATTTTAAAGTCAACATGAAAGACCGAAATTCCAAAAGTATAAAATACAAAAAATGCTTACCAAAGAAAGAAATTGTATCGAGCTCCGCACCCTCCTCCCGCCCTGTGGTGCAACAGATGTCCCTTTCTCCAAAAATGTACTCAATGGGACCGTAATGTTGCAACCACTACCAAGTTGACCAGCTGTTAGGAAAAAACGAGTTAGTACATTTCAAACATGAAAAAGGGCATTTTAAAATCAACATGTAAAACCAAAATTCCAAAAGTATAAAATACAAAAAATGCTTACCAAAGAAAGAAATTGTATCGAGCTCCGCACCCTCCTCCCGCCCTGTGGTGCAACAGATGTCCTTCTCTCCAAACATGTACTCAATGGGACAGTAATGTTGCAACCACACCCAAGTTGACCTGCTGTTAGGAAAAAACGAGTTAGTACATTTCAACCATGAAAAAGGGCATTTTTAAATCAACATGAAAGACCAAAATTCCAAAAGTATAAAATACAAAAAATGCTTACCAAAGAAAGAAATTGTATCGAGCTCCGCACCCTCCTCCCGCCCTGTGGTGCAACAGATGTTCCTTTCTCCAAAAATGTACTCAATGGGACCGTAATGTTGCAACCACACCCAAGTTGACCGGCTGTTAGGAAAAAACGAGTTAGTACATTTCAAACATGAGAAAGGGCATTTTAAAATCAACATGAAAAACCAAAATTCCAAAAGTATAAAATACAAAAAATGTTTACCAAAGAAAGAAATTGTATCGAGCTCCGCACCCTCCTCCCGGCCCTGTGGTGCAACAGATGTCCCTTTCTCCAAAAATGTACTCAATGGGACCGTAAAGTTGCAACCACTCCCAAGTTGACCTGCTGTTAGGAAAAAACGAGTTAGTACATTTCAAACATGAAAAAGGGCATTTTAAAATCAATATGAAAAACCAAAATTCCAAAAGTATAAAATACAAAAAATGCTTACCAAAGAAAGAAATTGTATCGAGCTCCGCACCCTCCTCCCGCCCTGTGGTGCAACAGATGTCCCTTTCTCCAAAAATGTACTTTATGGGACAGTAATGTTGCAACCACACCCAAGTTGACCTGCTGTTAGGAAAAAACGAGTTATTACATTTCAAACCTGAAAAAGGGCATTTTAAAATCAACATGAAAAACCAAAATTCCAAAAGTATAAAATACAAAAAATGCTTACCAAAGAAAGAAATTGTATCAAGCTCCGCACCCTCCTCCCGCCCCGTGGTGCAACAGATGTCCCTTTCTCCAAAAATGTACTCAATGGGACCGTAATGTTGCAACCACTCTCAAGTTGACCAGCTGTTAGGAAAAAACGAGTTAGTACATTTCAAGCATGAATAAGGGCATTTTAAAATCTACATGAAAAACCAAAATTCCAAAAGTATAAAATACCAAAAATGCTTACTAAAGAAAGAAATTGTATCGAGCTGCGCACCCTCCTCCCGCCCTGTGGTGCAACAGATGTCCCTTTCTCCAAAAATGTACTCAATGGGACCGTAATGTTGCAACCACTACCAAGTTGACCAGCTGTTAGGAAAAAACGAGTTAGTACATTTCAAACATGAAAAAGGGCATTTTAAAATCAACATGAAAAACCAAAATTCCAAAAGTATAAAATACAAAAAATGCTTACCAAAGAAAGAAATTGTATCGAGCTCCGCACCCTCCTCCCGCCCTGTGGTGCAACAGATGTCCCTTTCTCCAAACATGTACTCAATGGGACAATAATGTTGCAACCACACCCAAGTTGACCTGCTGTTAGGAAAAAACGAGTTAGTACATTTCAACCATGAAAAAGGGCATTTTTAAATCAACATGAAAGACCAAAATTCCAAAAGTATAAAATACAAAAAATGTTTACCAAAGAAAGAAATTGTATCGAGCTCCGCACCCTCCTCCCGCCCTGTGGTGCAACAGATGTTCCTTTCTCCAAAAATGTACTCAATGGGACCGTAATGTCGCAACCACACCCAAGTTGACCTGCTGTTAGGATAAAACGAGTTAGTACATTTCAAGCATGAAAAAGGGCATTTTAAAATCAACATGAAAAACCAAAATTCCAAAAGTATAAAATACCAAAAATGCTTACCAAAGAAAGAAATTGTATCGAGCTGCGGACCCTCCTCCCGCCCTGTGGTGCAACAGATGTCCCTTTCTCCAAAAATGTACTCAATGGGACCGTAATGTTGCAACCACTCTCAAGTTGACCTGCTGTTAGGAAAAAACGAGTTAGTACATTTCAAACATGAAAAAGGGCATTTTAAAATCAACATGAAAAACCAAAATTCCAAAAGTATAAAATACAAATAATGCTTAGCAAAGAAAGAAATTGTATCGAGCTCCGCACCCTTCTCCCTCCCTGTGGTGCAACAGATGTCCCTTTCTCCAAAAATGTACTCAATGGGACCGTAATGTTGCAACCACACCCAAGTTGACCTGCTGTTAGGAAAAAACGAGTTAGTACATTTCAAACATGAAAAAGGGCATTTTAAAATCAACATGAAAAACCAAAATTCCTAAAGTATAAAATACAAAAAATGTTTACAAAAGAAAGAAATTGTATCGAGCTCCGCACCCTCCTCCCGGCCCTGTGGTGCAACAGATGTCCCTTTCTCCAAATATGTACTCAATGGGACCGTATTGTTGCAACCACTCCCAAGTTGATCCGCTGTTAGAAAAAAACGAGTTAGTACATTTCATACATGAAAAAGGGCATTTAAAAATCAACATGAAAAACCAAAATTCCAAAAGTATAAAATACAAAAAATGCTTACCAAAGAAAGAAATTGTATCGAGCTGCGCACCCTCCTCCCGCCCTGTGGTGCAACAGATGTCCCTTTCTCCAAAAATGTACTCAATGGGACAGTAATGTTGCAACCACACCCAAGTTGACTGGCTGTTAGGAAAAATCGAGTTAGTACATTTCAAACATGAAAAAGGGCATTTTAAAATCAACATGAAAAACCAAAATTCCAAAAGTATAAAATACAAAAGATGCTTACCAAGGAAAGAAATTGTATCGAGCTGCGCACCCTCCTCCCGCCCTGTGGTGCAACAGATGTCGCTTTCTCCAAAAATGTACTCAATGGGACCGTAATGTTGCAACCACTACCAAGTTGACCAGCTGTTACGAAAAAACGAGTTAGTACATTTCAAACATGAAAAAGGGCATTTTAAAATCAACATGAAAAACCATAATTCAAAAAGTATAAAATACAAAAAATGCTTACCAAAGAAAGAAATTGTATCGAGCTCCGCACCCTCCTCCCGCCCTGTGGTGCAACAGATGTCCCTTTCTCCGAACATGTACTCAATGGGACAGTAATGTTGCAACCACACCAAAGTTGACCTGCTGTTAGGAAAAAACGAGTTAGTACATTTCAACCATGAAAAAGGGCATTTTTAAATCAACATGAAAGACCAAAATTCCAAAAGTATAAAATACAAAAAATGCTTACCAAAGAAAGAAATTGTATCGAGCTCCGCACCCTCCTCCCGCCCTGTGGTGCAACAGATGTTCCTTTCTCCAAAAATGTACTCAATGGGACCGTAATGTTGCAACCACACCCAAGTTGACCTGCTGTTAGGAAAAAACGAGTTAGTACATTTCCTACATGAAAAAGGGCATTTTAAAATCAACATGAAAAACCAAAATTCCAAAAGTATAAAATACAAAAAATGCTTACCAAAGAAAGAAATTGTATCGAGCTCCCCACCCTCCTCCCGCCCTGTGGTGCAACAGATGTACCTTCTCCAAAAATGTACTCAATGGGACTGTAATGTTGCAACCACACCCAAGTTGACCTGCTGTTAGGAAAAAACGAGTTAGTACATTTCAAACATGAAAATGGTCATTTTAAAATCCACATGAAAAACCAAAATTCCAAAAGTATAAAATACAAAAATTGCTTACCAAAGAAAGAAATTGTATCGAGCTGCGCACCCTCCTACCGTCCTGTGGTGCAACAGATGTCCCTTTCTCCAAAAATGTACTCAATGGGACCGTAATGTTGCAACCACACCCAAGTTGACCTGCTGTTAGGAAAAAACGAGTTAGTACATTTCAATCATGAAAAAGGGCATTTTAAAATCAACATGAAAAACCAAAATTCCAAAAGTATAAAATACAAAAAATGCTTACCAAAGAAAGAAATTGTATCGAGCTCCGCACCCTCCTCCCGCCCTGTGGTGCAACAGATGTCCCTTTCTCCAAAAATGTACTCAATGGGACTGTAATGTTGCAACCACACCCAAGTTGACCTGCTGTTAGGAAAAAACGAGTTAGTACATTTCAAACATGAAAAAGGGCATTTTAAAATCAACATGAAAGACCAATATTCCAAAAGTATAAAATACAAAAAAATGCTTACCATAGAAAGAAATTGTATCGAGCTGCGCACCCTTCTCCGCCCTGTGGTGCAACAGATGTCCCTTTCTCCAAAAATGTACTCAATGGGACCGTAATGTTGCAACCACACCCAAGTTGACCTGCTGTTAGGAAAAAACGAGTTAGTACAGTTCAAACATGAAAAAGGGCATTTTAAAATCAACATGAAAAACCAAAATTCCAAAAGTATAAAATACAAAAAATGCTTACCAAAGAAAGAAATTGTATCGAGCTGCGCACCCTCCTCCCGCCCTGTGGTGCAACAGATGTCCCTTTCTCCAAAAATGTACTCAATGGGACCGTAATGTTGCAACCACTACCAAGTTGACCAGCTGTTAGGAAAAAACGAGTTAGTAGATTTCAAACATGAAAAAGGTCATTTTAAAATCAACATGAAAGACCAAAATTCCAAAAGTATAAAATACAAAAAATGCTTTCCAAAGAAAGAAATTGAATTGAGCTCCGCACCCTCCTCCCGCCCTGTGGTGCATCATATGTCCCTTTCTCCAAAAATGTACTCAATGGGACCGTAATGTTGCAACAACACCCAAATTGTCCTGCTGTTACGAAAAAACGAGTTAATACATTTCAAACATGAAAAAGGGCATTTTAAAATCAACATGAAAAACCAAAATTCCAAAAGTATAAAATACAAAAAATTGCTTACCAAAGAAAGAAATTGTATCGAGCTGCGCACCCTCCTCCCGCCCTGTGGTGCAACAGATGTCCCTTTCTCCAAAAATGTACTCAATGGGACCGTAATGTTGCATCCACACCCAAGTTGACCTGCTGTTAGGAAAAAACGAGTTAGTACATTTCAAACATGAAAAAGGGCATTTTAAAATCAACATGAAAAACCAAAATTCCTAAAGTATAAAATACAAAAAATGTTTACCAAAGAAAGAAATTGTATCGAGCTCCGAACCCTCCTCCCGCCCTGTGGTGCAACAGATGTCCCTTTCTCCAAAAATGTACTTAATGGGACCGTAATCTTGCAACCACTCCCAAGTTGACCTGCTGTTAGGAAAAAACGAGTTAGTACATTTCAAACATGAAAAAGTGCATTTTAAAATCAACATGAAACACCAAAATTCCAAAAGTATAAAATACAAAAAATGCTTACCAAAGAAAGAAATTGTATCAAGCTCCGCACCCTCCTCCCGCCCTGTAGTGCAACAGATGTCCCTTTCTCCAAAAATGTACTCAATGGGACCGTAATCTTGCAACCACTCTCAAGTTCACCAGCTGTTAGGAAAAAACGAGTTAGTACATTTCAAGCATGAAAAAGGGCATTTTAAAATCAACATGAAAAACCAAAATTCATAAAGTATAAAATACAAAAATTGCTTACCAAAGAAAGAAATTGTATCGAGCTCCGCACCCTCCTCCCGCCCTGTGGTGCAACAGATGTCCCTTTCTCCAAAAATGTACTCAATGGGAGCGTAATGTTGCAACCACACCCAAGTTGACCTGCTGTTAGGAAAAAACGAGTTAGTAGATTTCAAACATGAAAAAGGGCATTTTAAAGTCAACATGAAAGACCGAAATTCCAAAAGTGTAAAATACAAAAAATGCTTACCAAAGAAAGAAATTGTATCGAGCTCCGCACCCACCTCCTGCCCTGTGATGCAACAGATGTCCCTTTCTCCAAAAATGTACTCAATGGGACCGTAATGTTGCAACCACACCCAAGTTGACCTGCTGTTAGGAAAAAACGAGTTAGTATATTTCAAACACGAAAAAGGGCATTTTAAAATCAACATGAAAGACCAAAATTCCAAAAGTATAAAATACAAAAAATGCTTAGCAAAGAAAGAAATTGTATCGAGCTCCGCACCCTCCTCCCGTCCTGTGGTGCAACAGATGTCCCTTTCTCCAAAAATGTACTCAATGGGACCGTAATGTTGCAACCACACCCAAGTTGACCTGCTGTTAGGAAAAAACGAGTTAGTACATTTCAAACATGCAAAAGGGCATTTTAAAATCAACATGAAAAACCAAAATTCCAAAAGTATAAAATACAAAAAATGCTTACCAAAGAAAGAAATTGTATCGAGCTCCGAACCCTCCTCCCGCCCTGTGGTGCAACAGATGTCCCTTTCTCCAAAAATGTACTCAATTGGACCGTAATGTTGCAACCACTACCAAGTTGACCAGCTGTTAGGAAAAAACGAGTTAGTAGATTTCAAACATGAAAAAAGGTCATTTAAAATCAACATGAAAAACCAAAATTCCAAAAGTATAAAATACAAAAAATGCTTACCAAAGAAAGAAATTGTATCGAGCTCCGCACCCTCCTCCCGTCCAGCGGTGCAACAGATGTCCCTTTCTCCAAAAATGTACTCAAAGGGACAGTAATATTGCAACCACACCCAAGTTGACCTGCTGTTAGGAAAAAACGAGTTAGTACATTTCAAACAAGAAAAAGGGCATTTTAAAATCAACATGAAAAACCAAAATTCCAAAAGTATAAAATACAAAAAATGCTTACCAAAGAAAGAAATTGTATTGAACTCGGCACCCTCCTCCCGCCCTGTGGTGCATCAGATGTCCCTTTCTCCAAAAATGTACTCAATGGGACCGTAATGTTGCAACCACACCCAAGTTGTCCTGCTGTTAGGAAAAAACGAGTTAATACATTTCAAACATGAAAAAGGGCATTTTAAAATCAACATGAAAAACCAAAATTCCAAAAGTATAAAATACAAAAAATGCTTACCAAAGAGAGAAATTGTATCGAGCTGCGCACCCTCCTTGCATCCTGTGGTGCAACAGATGTCCCTTTCTCCAAAAATGTACTCAATGGGACCGTAATGTTGCAACCACACCCAAGTTGACCTGCTGTTAGGAAAAAACGAGATAGTACATTTCAAACATGAAAAAGGGCATTTTAAAATCAACATGAAAAACCAAAATTCCAAAAGTATAATACACAAAAAATGCTTACCAAAGAAAGAAATTGTATCGAGCTCCGCACCCTCCTCCCGCCCTGTGGTGCAACAGATGTCCCTTTCTCCAAAAATGTACATAATGGGACCGTAATCTTGCAACCACTCCCAAGTTGACCTACTGTTAGGAAAAAACGAGTTAGTACATTTGAACATTAAAAAGGGCATTTTAAAATCAACATGAAAAACCAAAATTCCAAAAGTATAAAATACAAAAAATGCTTACCAAAGAAAGAAATTGTATCGAGCTCCACACCCTCCTCCCGCCCTGTGGTGCAACAGATGTCCCTCTCTCCAAAAATGTACTCAATGGGACTGTAATTTTGAAACCACTCTCAAGTTGACCTGCTGTTAGGAAAAAACGAGTTAGTACATTTCAAATATGAAAAAGGGCATTTTAAAATCAACATGAAAAACCAAAACTCCAAAAGTATAAAATACAAAAAATGCTTAGCAAAGAAAGAAATTGTATCGAGCTCCGCACCCTCCTCCCGCCCTGTGGTGTAACAGATTTCCATTTCTCCAAAAATGTACTCAATGGGAGCATAATGTTGCAACCACTCTCAAGTTGACCTGCTGTTAGGACAAAACGTGTTAGTACATTTCAAACATGAAAAAGGGCATTTTAAAATCAACATGAAAAACCAAAATTCAAAAAGTATAAAATACAAAAAATGTTTACCAAAGAAAGAAATTGTATCGAGCTCCGCACCCTCCTCCCGCCCTGTGGTGCAACAGATGTCCCTTTCTCCGAACATGTACTCAATGGGACAGTAATGTTGCAACCACACCAAAGTTGACCTGCTGTTAGGAAAAAACGAGTTAGTACATTTCAACCATGAAAAAGGGCATTTTTAAATCAACATGAAAGACCAAAATTCCAAAAGTATAAAATACAAAAAATGCTAACCAAAGAAAGAAATTGTATCGAGCTCCGCACCCTCGTCCCGCCCTGTGGTGCAACAGATGTTCCTTTCTCCAAAAATGTACTCAATGGGACCGTAATGTTGCAACCACACCCAAGTTGACCTGCTGTTAGGAAAAAACGAGTTAGTACATTTCAAACATGAAAAAGGGCACTTTAAAAACAGCATGAAGAACCAAAATTCCAAAAGTATAAAATACAAAAAATGCTTACCAAAGAAAGAAATTGTATCGAGCTCCACACCCTGCTCCCGCCCTGTGGTGCAACAGATGTCCCTATCTACAAAAATGTACTCAATGGGACCATAATGTTGCAACCACTCTTAAGTTGACCTTCTGTTAGGAAAAAACGAGTTAGTACATTTCAAACATGAAAAAGGTCATTATAAACTCAACATGAAAAACCAAATTCCAAAAGGATAAAATACAAAAAATGCTTACCAAAGAAAGAAATTGTATCGAGCTCCGCACCCTTCTCCGCCCTGTGGTGCAACAGATGTCCCTTTCTCCAAAAATGTACTCAATGGGACCGTGATGTTGCAACCACACCCAAGCCGACCTGCTGTTAGGAAAAAACGGGTTAGTACATTTCGAACATGGAAAAGGTCGTTTTGAAATCAACATGAAAAACAAAAATTCCAAAAGCATAAAATACAAAAAATGCTTACCAAAGTAAGAAATTGTATCGAGCTCCGCACCCTCCTCCCGCCCTGTGGTGCAACAGATGTCCCTTTCTGCAAAAATGTACTCAATGGGACCATAATGTTGCAACCACACCCAAGTTGACCTGCTGTTAGGAAAAACGAGTTAGTACATTTCAAACATGAAAAAGGTCATTTTAAAATCAATATTAAAAACCCAAATTCCAAAAGTATAAAATCCAAAAAATGCTTACCAAAGAAAGAAATTGTATCGAGCTCCGCAACTTCCTCACGCCCTGTGGTGCAACAGATGTCCCTTTCTCCAAAAATGTACTCAATGGGACCGTAATGTTGCAACCAAAACCAAGTTGACCTGCTGTTAGGAAAAAACGGGTTAGTACATTTCAAACATGAAAAAGGGCACTTTAAAAACAGCATGAAGAACCAACATTCCAAAAGTATAAAATACAAAAAATGTTTACCAAAGAAAGAAATTTTATCGAGCTGCGCACCCTCCACCCGTCCTGTGGTGCAACAGATGTCCGTTTCTCCAAAAATGTCCTCAATGTGACAGTAATGTTGCAACCACACCCAAGTTGACCTGCTGTTAGGAAAAAACAAGTTAGTACATTTCAAACATGAAAAAGGGCATTTTAAAATCAACATGAAAAACCAAAATTCCAAAAGTATAAAATACAAAAAATTCTTACCAAAGAAAAAATTGTATCGAGGTGCGCACCCTCCTCCCGCCCTGTGGTGCAACAGATGTCCCTTTCTCCAAAAATGTACTCAATGGGACCGTAATGTTGCAACCACTACCAGGTTGACCAGCTGTTAGGAAAAAACGAGTTAGTACATTTCAAACATGAAAAAGGGCATTTTAAAATCAACATGAAAAACCAAAATTCCAAAAGTATAAAATACAAAAAATGCTTACCAAAGAAAGAAATTGTATCGAGCTCCGCACCCTCCTCCCGTCCTGTGGTGCAACAGATGTCCCTTTCTCCAAAAATTTATTCAATGGGACCGTAATGTTGCAACCACACCCAAGTTGACAAGCTGTTAGGAAAAAACGAGTTAGTACATTTCAAACAAGAAAAAGGGCATTTTAAAATCAACATGAAAAACCAAAATTCCAAAAGTATAAAATACAAAAAATGTTTACCAAAGAAAGAAATTGTATTGAGCTCCGCACCCTCCTCCCGCCCTGTGGTGCATCAGATGTCCCTTTCTCCAAAAATGTACTCAATGGGACCGTAATGTTGCAACCACACCCAAGTTGACTTGCTGTTAGGAAAAACGAGTTAGTACATTTCAAACATGAAAAAGGTCATTTTAAAATCAATATTAAAAACCCAAATTCCAAAAGTATAAAATCCAAAAAATGCTTACCATAGAAAGAAATTGTATCGAGCTCCGCAACCTCCTCACGCCCTGTGGTGCAACAGATGTCCCTTTCTCAGAAAATGTACTCAATGGGACCGTAATGTTGCAACCACACCCAAGTTGACCTGCTGTTAGGAAAAAACGGGTTAGTACATTTCAAACATGAAAAAGGGCACTTGAAAATCAGCATGAAGAACCAACATTCCAAAAGTATAAAATACAAAAAATGCTTACCAAAGAAAGAAATTGTATCGAGCTCCACACCCTCCTCCCGCCCTGTGGTGCAACAGATGTCCCTATCTACAAAAATGTACTCAATGGGACCATAATGTTGCAACCACTCTCAAGTAGACCTTCTGTTAGGAAAAAACGAGTTAGTAATTTTCAAACATGAAAAAGGTCATTTTAAACTCAACATGAAAAACAAATTTTCCAAAAGTACAAAATACAAAAAATGCTTACCAAAGAAAGAAATTGTGTCGAGCTCCGCACCCTTCTGCCCCCTGTGGTGCAACAGATGGCCCTTTCTCCAAAAATGTACTCAATGGGACCGTGATGTTGCAACCACACCCAAGTTGACCTGCTGTTAGGAAAAAACGAGTTAGTATATTTCAAACATGAAAAAGGGCATTTTAAAATCAACATGAAAGACCAAAATTCCAAAAGTATAAAATACAAAAAATGCTTACCAAAGAAAGAAATTGTATCGAGCTGCGCACCCTCCTCCCGTCCTGTGGTGCAACAGATGTCCCTTTCTCCAAAAATGTCCTCAATGGGACCGTAATGTTGCAACCACACCCAAGTTGACCTGCTGTTAGGAAAAAACAAGTTAGTACATTTCAAACATGGAAAAGGGCATTTTAAAATCAACATGAAAAACCAAAATTCCTAAAGTATAAAATACAAAAAATTCTTACCAAAGAAAGAAATTGTATCGAGGTGCGCACCCTCCTCCCGCCCTGTGGTGCAACAGATGTCCCTTTCTCCAAAAATGTACTCAATGGGACCGTAATGTTGCAACCACTACCAGGTTGACCAGCTGTTAGGAAAAAACGAGTTAGTACATTTCAAACATCAAAAAGGTCATTTTAAAATCAACATGAAAAACCAAAATTCCAAAAGTATAAAATACAAAAAATGCTTACCAAAGAAAGAAATTGTATCGAGCTCCGCAACCTCCTCACGCCCTGTGGTGCAACAGATGTCCCTTTCTCAGAAAATGTACTCAATGGGACCGTAATGTTGCAACCACACCCAAGTTGACCTGCTGTTAGGAAAAAACGGGTTAGTACATTTCAAACATGAAAAAGGGCACTTGAAAATCAGCATGAAGAACCAACATTCCAAAAGTATAAAATACAAAAAATGCTTACCAAAGAAAGAAATTGTATCGAGCTCCACACCCTCCTCCCGCCCTGTGGTGCAACAGATGTCCCTATCTACAAAAATGTACTCAATGGGACCATAATGTTGCAACCACTCTCAAGTAGACCTTCTGTTAGGAAAAAACGAGTTAGTAATTTTCAAACATGAAAAAGGTCATTTTAAACTCAACATGAAAAACAAATTTTCCAAAAGTACAAAATACAAAAAATGCTTACCAAAGAAAGAAATTGTGTCGAGCTCCGCACCCTTCTGCCCCCTGTGGTGCAACAGATGTCCCTTTCTCCAAAAATGTACTCAATGGGACCGTGATGTTGCAACCACACCCAAGTTGACCTGCTGTTAGGAAAAAACGAGTTAGTATATTTCAAACATGAAAAAGGGCATTTTAAAATCAACATGAAAGACCAAAATTCCAAAAGTATAAAATACAAAAAATGCTTACCAAAGAAAGAAATTGTATCGAGCTGCGCACCCTCCTCCCGTCCTGTGGTGCAACAGATGTCCCTTTCTCCAAAAATGTCCTCAATGGGACCGTAATGTTGCAACCACACCCAAGTTGACCTGCTGTTAGGAAAAAACAAGTTAGTACATTTCAAACATGGAAAAGGGCATTTTAAAATCAACATGAAAAACCAAAACTCCAAAAGTATAAAATACAAAAAATTCTTACCAAAGAAAGAAATTGTATCGAGGTGCGCACCCTCCTCCCGCCCTGTGGTGCAACAGATGTCCCTTTCTCCAAAAATGTACTCAATGGGACCGTAATGTTGCAACCACTACCAGGTTGACCAGCTGTTAGGAAAAAACGAGTTAGTACATTTCAAACATCAAAAAGGTCATTTTAAAATCAACATGAAAAACCAAAATTCCAAAAGTATAAAATACAAAAAATGCTTACCAAAGAAAGAAATTGTATCGAGCTCCGCACCCTCCTCCCGTCCTGTGGTGCAACAGATGTCCCTTTCTCCAAAAATGTATTCAATGGGACCGTAATGTTGCAACCACACCCAAGTTGACCTGCTGTTAGGAAAAAACGAGTTAGTACATTTCAAACATGAAAAAGGGCATTTTAAAATCAACATGAAAAACCAAAATTCCAAAAGTATAAAATACAAAAAATGCTTACCAAAGAAAGAAATTGTATTGAGCTCAGCACCCTCCTCCCCCCTGTGATGCATCAGATGTCCCTTTCTCCAAAAATGTACTCAATGGGAACGTAATGTTGCAACCACACCCAAGTTGACTTGCTGTTAGGACAAAACGAGTTAGTACATTTCAAACATGAAAAAGGGCATTTTAAAATCAACATGAAAAACCAAAATTCCAAAAGTATAAAATACAAAAAATGCTTACCAAAGAAAGAAATTGTATCGAGCTCCGCACCCTCCTCCCGCCCTGTGGTGCAACAGATGTCCCTTTCTCCCAAAATGTACTTAATGGGACCGTAATGTTGCAACCACTCCCAAGTTGACCTGCTGTTAGGAAAAAACGAGTTAGTACATTTCAAACGTGAAAAAGGGCATTTTAAAATCAACATGAAAAACAAAAATTCCAAAAGTATAAAATACAAAAAAAGCTTCCCAAAGAAAGAAATTGTATCGAGCTCCGCACCCTCCTCCCGCCCTGTGGTGCAACAGATATCCCTTTCTCCAAAAATGTACTCAATGGGACCGTAATGTTGCAACCACACCCAAGTTGACCTGCTGTTAGGAAAAAACGTGTTAGTACATTTCCACCATGAAAAAGGGCATTTTAAAATCAACATGAAAAACCAAAACTCCAAAAGTATAAAGTACAAAAAATGCTTACCAAAGAAAGAAATTGTATCGAGCTCCGCACCCCCCCCCCCCCCCGCCCTGTGGTGCAACAGATGTCCATTTCTCCAAAAATGTACTCAATGGGACCGTAATGTTGCAACCACACCCAAGTTGACCTGCTGCTAGGAAAAAACGAGTTAGTACATTTCAAACATGAAAGAGGGCATTTTAAAATCAACATGAGAAACCAAAATTCCAAAAGCATAAAATACAAAAAATGCTTACCAAAGAAAGAAATTGTATCGAGCTCCGCACCCTCCTCCCGCCCTGTGGTGCAACAGATGTCCCTTTCTGCAAAAATGTACTCAATGGGACCATAATGTTGCAACCACACCCAAGTTGACCTGCTGTTAGGAAAAACGAGTTAGTACATTTCAAACATGAAAAAGGTCATTTTAAAATCAATATTAAAAACCAAAATTCCAAAAGTATAAAATCCAAAAAATGCCTACCAAAGAAAGAAATTGTATCGAGCTCCGCACCCTCCTCCCGCCCTGTGGTGCAACAGATGTCCCTTTCTCCAAAAATGTACTCAATGGGACCGTAATGTTGCAACCACACCCAAGTTGACCTGCTGTTAGGAAAAAACGGGTTACTACATTTCAAACATGAAAAACGGCACTTTAAAATCAGCATGAAGAACCAAAATTCCAAAAGTATAAAATACAAAAATGCTTACCAAAGAAAGAAATTGTATCGAGCTCCACACCCTCCTCCAGCCCTGTGGTGCAACAGATGTCCCTATCTACAAAAATGTACTCAATGGGACCGTAATGTTGCAACCACTCTCAAGTTGACCTTCTGTTAGGAAAAAACGAGTTAGTACTTTTCAAACATGAAAAAGGTCATTTTAAACTCAACATGAAAACCAAATTCCAAAAGTATAAAATACAAAAAATGCTTACCAAAGAAAGAAATTGTATCGAGCTGCGCACCCTCCTACCGTCCTGTGGTGCAACAGATGTCCCTTTCTCCAAAAATGTCCTCAATGGGACCGTAATGTTGCAACCACACCCAACTTGACCTGCTGTTAGGAAAAAACGAGTTAGTACATTTTAAAATCAACATGAAAAACCAAAATTCCAAAAGTATAAAATACAAAAAATGCTTACCAAAGAAAGAAATTGTATCGAGCTCCGCACCCTCCTCCCGCCCTGTGGTGCAACAGATGTCCCTTTCTCCAAAGATGTACTCAATGGGAACGTAATGTTGCATCCACTACCAGGTTGACCGGCTGTTAGGAAAAAACGAGTTAGTACATTTCAAACATGAAAAAGGTCATTTTGAAATCAACATGAAAAACCAAAATTCCAAAAGTATAAAATACAAAAAATGCTTACCAAAGAAAGAAATTGCATCGAGCTCCGCACCCTCCTCCCGTCCTGTGGTGCAACAGATGTCCCTTTCTCCAAAAATGTACTCAATGGGACCGTAATGTTGCAACCACACCCAAGTTGACCTGCTGTTAGGAAAAAACGAGTTAGTACATTTCAAACAAGAAAAAGGGCATTTTAAAATCAACATGAAAAACCAAAATTCCAAAAGTATAAAATACAAAAAATGCTTACCAAAGAAAGAAATTGTATTGAGCTCCGCACCCTCCTCCCGCCCTGTGGTGCATCAGATGTCCCTTTCTCCAAAAATGTACTCAATGGGACCGTAATGTTGCAACCACACCCAAGTTGTCCTGCTGTTAGGAAAAAACGAGTTAATACATTTCAAACATGAAAAAGGGCATTTTAAAATCAACATGAAAAACCAAAATTCCAAAAGTATAAAATACAAAAAATGCTTACCAAAGAAAGAAATTGTATCGAGCTGCGCACCTTCCTCCTGCCCTGTGGTGCAACAGATGTCCCTTTCTCCAAAAATGTACTCAATGGGACCGTAATGTTGCAAACACACCCAAGTTGACCTGCTGTTAGGAAAAAAAGAGTTAGTACATTTCAAACATGAAAAAGGGCATTTTAAAATCAACATGACAAACCAAAATTCCAAAAGTATAATATACAAAAAATGCTTACCAAAGAAAGAAATTGTATCGAGCTCCGCATCCTCCACCCGCCCTGTGGTGCAACAGATGTCCCTTTCTCCAAAAATGTACTTAATGGGACCGTAATCTTGCAACCACTCCCAAGTTGACCTGCTGTTAGGAAAAAACGAGTTAGTACATTTCAAACATGAAAAAGTGCATTTTAAAATCAACATGAAAAACCAAAATTCCAAAAGTATAAAATACAAAAAATGCTTACCAAAGAAAGAAATTGTATGAAGCTCCGCACCCTCCTCCTGCCCTGTGGTGCAACAGATGTCCCTTTCTCCAAAAATGTACTCAATGGGACCGTAATGTTGCAACCACTCTCAAGTTGACCAGCTGTTAGGAAAAAACGAGTTAGTACATTTCAAGCATGAAAAAGTGCATTTTAAAATCAACATGAAAAACCAAAATTCCTAAAGTATAAAATACAAAAAATGCTTACCAAAGAAAGAAATTGTATCGAGGTGCGCACCCTCCTCCCGTCCTGTGGTGCAACAGATGTCCCTTTCTCCAAAAATGTACTCAATGGGACCGTGATGTTGCAACCACACCCAAGTTGACCTGCTGTTAGGAAAAAACGAGTTAGTATATTTCAAACATGAAAAAGGGCATTTTAAAATCAACATGAAAGACCAAAATTCCAAAAGTATAAAATACAAAAAATGCTTACCAAAGAAAGAAATTGTATCGAGCTGCGCACCCTCCTCCCGTCCTGTGGTGCAACAGATGTCCCTTTCTCCAAAAATGTCCTCAATGGGACCGTAATGTTGCAACCACACCCAAGTTGACCTGCTGTTAGGAAAAAACGGGTTAGTACATTTCAAACATGGAAAAGGGCATTTTAAAATCAACATGAAAAACCAAAATTCCAAAAGTATAAAATACAAAAAATGCTTACCAAAGAAAGAAATCGTATTGAGCTCCGCACCCTCCTCCCGCCCTGTGGTGCATCAGATGTCCCTTTCTCCAAAAATGTACTCAATGGGACCGTAATGTTGCAACCACACCCAAGTTGACTTGCTGTTAGGAAAAACGAGTTAGTACATTTCAAACATGAAAAAGGTCATTTTAAAATCAATATTAAAAACCCAAATTCCAAAAGTATAAAATCCAAAAAATGCTTACCAAAGAAAGAAATTGTATCGAGCTCCGCAACCTCCTCACGCCCTGTGGTGCAACAGATGTCCCTTTCTCAGAAAATGTACTCAATGGGACCGTAATGTTGCAACCACACCCAAGTTGACCTGCTGTTAGGAAAAAACGGGTTAGTACATTTCAAACATGAAAAAGGGCACTTGAAAATCAGCATGAAGAACCAACATTCCAAAAGTATAAAATACAAAAAATGCTTACCAAAGAAAGAAATTGTATCGAGCTCCACACCCTCCTCCCGCCCTGTGGTGCAACAGATGTCCCTATCTACAAAAATGTACTCAATGGGACCATAATGTTGCAACCACTCTCAAGTAGACCTTCTGTTAGGAAAAAACGAGTTAGTAATTTTCAAACATGAAAAAGGTCATTTTAAACTCAACATGAAAAACAAATTTTCCAAAAGTACAAAATACAAAAAATGCTTACCAAAGAAAGAAATTGTGTCGAGCTCCGCACCCTTCTGCCCCCTGTGGTGCAACAGATGTCCCTTTCTCCAAAAATGTACTCAATGGGACCGTGATGTTGCAACCACACCCAAGTTGACCTGCTGTTAGGAAAAAACGAGTTAGTATATTTCAAACATGAAAAAGGGCATTTTAAAATCAACATGAAAGACCAAAATTCCAAAAGTATAAAATACAAAAAATGCTTACCAAAGAAAGAAATTGTATCGAGCTGCGCACCCTCCTCCCGTCCTGTGGTGCAACAGATGTCCCTTTCTCCAAAAATGTCCTCAATGGGACCGTAATGTTGCAACCACACCCAAGTTGACCTGCTGTTAGGAAAAAACAAGTTAGTACATTTCAAACATGGAAAAGGGCATTTTAAAATCAACATGAAAAACCAAAATTCCTAAAGTACAAAATACAAAAAATTCTTACCAAAAAAGAAATTGTATCGAGGTGCGCACCCTCCTCCCGCCCTGTGGTGCAACAGATGTCCCTTTCTCCAAAAATGTACTCAATGGGACCGTAATGTTGCAACCACTACCAGGTTGACCAGCTGTTAGGAAAAAACGAGTTAGTACATTTCAAACATCAAAAAGGTCATTTTAAAATCAACATGAAAAACCAAAATTCCAAAAGTATAAAATACAAAAAATGCTTACCAAAGAAAGAAATTGTATCGAGCTGCGCACCCTCCTACCGTCCTGTGGTGCAACAGATGTCCCTTTCTCCAAAAATGTCCTCAATGGGACCGTAATGTTGCAACCACACCCAACTTGACCTGCTGTTAGGAAAAAACGAGTTAGTACATTTTAAAATCAACATGAAAAACCAAAATTCCAAAAGTATAAAATACAAAAAATGCTTACCAAAGAAAGAAATTGTATCGAGCTCCGCACCCTCCTCCCGCCCTGTGGTGCAACAGATGTCCCTTTCTCCAAAAATGTACTCAATGGGAACGTAATGTTGCAACCACTACCAGGTTGACCAGCTGTTAGGAAAAAACGAGTTAGTACATTTCAAACATGAAAAAGGTCATTTTGAAATCAACATGAAAAACCAAAATTCCAAAAGTATAAAATACAAAAAATGCTTACCAAAGAAAGAAATTGCATCGAGCTCCGCACCCTCCTCCCGTCCTGTGGTGCAACAGATGTCCCTTTCTCCAAAAATGTACTCAATGGGACCGTAATGTTGCAACCACACCCAAGTTGACCTGCTGTTAGGAAAAAACGAGTTAGTACATTTCCACCATGAAAAAGGGCATTTTAAAATCAACATGAAAAACCAAAACTCCAAAAGTATAAAGTACAAAAAATGCTTACCAAAGAAAGAAATTGTATCGAGCTCCGCACCCCCCCCCCCCCGCCCTGTGGTGCAACAGATGTCCATTTCTCCAAAAATGTACTCAATGGGACCGTAATGTTGCAACCACACCCAAGTTGACCTGCTGCTAGGAAAAAACGAGTTAGTACATTTCAAACATGAAAGAGGTCATTTTAAAATCAACATGAGAAACCAAAATTCCAAAAGCATAAAATACAAAAAATGCTTACCAAAGAAAGAAATTGTATCGAGCTCCGCACCCTCCTCCCGCCCTGTGGTGCAACAGATGTCCCTTTCTGCAAAAATGTACTCAATGGGACCATAATGTTGCAACCACACCCAAGTTGACCTGCTGTTAGGAAAAACGAGTTAGTACATTTCAAACATGAAAAAGGTCATTTTAAAATCAATATTAAAAACCAAAATTCCAAAAGTATAAAATCCAAAAAATGCCTACCAAAGAAAGAAATTGTATCGAGCTCCGCACCCTCCTCCCGCCCTGTGGTGCAACAGATGTCCCTTTCTCCAAAAATGTACTCAATGGGACCGTAATGTTGCAACCACACCCAAGTTGACCTGCTGTTAGGAAAAAACGGGTTACTACATTTCAAACATGAAAAACGGCACTTTAAAATCAGCATGAAGAACCAAAATTCCAAAAGTATAAAATACAAAAATGCTTACCAAAGAAAGAAATTGTATCGAGCTCCACACCCTCCTCCCGCCCTGTGGTGCAACAGATGTCCCTATCTACAAAAATGTACTCAATGGGACCGTAATGTTGCAACCACTCTCAAGTTGACCTTCTGTTAGGAAAAAACGAGTTAGTACTTTTCAAACATGAAAAAGGTCATTTTAAACTCAACATGAAAAACCAAATTCCAAAAGTATAAAATACAAAAAATGCTTACCAAAGAAAGAAATTGTATCGAGCTGCGCACCCTCCTACCGTCCTGTGGTGCAACAGATGTCCCTTTCTCCAAAAATGTCCTCAATGGGACCGTAATGTTGCAACCACACCCAACTTGACCTGCTGTTAGGAAAAAACGAGTTAGTACATTTTAAAATCAACATGAAAAACCAAAATTCCAAAAGTATAAAATACAAAAAATGCTTACCAAAGAAAGAAATTGTATCAAGCTCCGCACCCTCCTCCCGCCCTGTGGTGCAACAGATGTCCCTTTCTCCAAAGATGTACTCAATGGGAACGTAATGTTGCATCCACTACCAGGTTGACCGGCTGTTAGGAAAAAACGAGTTAGTACATTTCAAACATGAAAAAGGTCATTTTGAAATCAACATGAAAAACCAAAATTCCAAAAGTATAAAATACAAAAAATGCTTACCAAAGAAAGAAATTGCATCGAGCTCCGCACCCTCCTCCCGTCCTGTGGTGCAACAGATGTCCCTTTCTCCAAAAATGTACTCAATGGGACCGTAATGTTGCAACCACACCCAAGTTGACCTGCTGTTAGGAAAAAACGAGTTAGTACATTTCAAACAAGAAAAAGGGCATTTTAAAATCAACATGAAAAACCAAAATTCCAAAAGTATAAAATACAAAAAATGCTTACCAAAGAAAGAAATTGTATTGAGCTCCGCACCCTCCTCCCGCCCTGTGGTGCATCAGATGTCCCTTTCTCCAAAAATGTACTCAATGGGACCGTAATGTTGCAACCACACCCAAGTTGTCCTGCTGTTAGGAAAAAACGAGTTAATACATTTCAAACATGAAAAAGGGCATTTTAAAATCAACATGAAAAACCAAAATTCCAAAAGTATAAAATACAAAAAATGCTTACCAAAGAAAGAAATTGTATCGAGCTGCGCACCTTCCTCCTGCCCTGTGGTGCAACAGATGTCCCTTTCTCCAAAAATGTACTCAATGGGACCGTAATGTTGCAAACACACCCAAGTTGACCTGCTGTTAGGAAAAAAAGAGTTAGTACATTTCAAACATGAAAAAGGGCATTTTAAAATCAACATGACAAACCAAAATTCCAAAAGTATAATATACAAAAAATGCTTACCAAAGAAAGAAATTGTATCGAGCTCCGCATCCTCCACCCGCCCTGTGGTGCAACAGATGTCCCTTTCTCCAAAAATGTACTTAATGGGACCGTAATCTTGCAACCACTCCCAAGTTGACCTGCTGTTAGGAAAAAACGAGTTAGTACATTTCAAACATGAAAAAGTGCATTTTAAAATCAACATGAAAAACCAAAATTCCAAAAGTATAAAATACAAAAAATGCTTACCAAAGAAAGAAATTGTATGAAGCTCCGCACCCTCCTCCTGCCCTGTGGTGCAACAGATGTCCCTTTCTCCAAAAATGTACTCAATGGGACCGTAATGTTGCAACCACTCTCAAGTTGACCAGCTGTTAGGAAAAAACGAGTTAGTACATTTCAAGCATGAAAAAGTGCATTTTAAAATCAACATGAAAAACCAAAATTCCTAAAGTATAAAATACAAAAAATGCTTACCAAAGAAAGAAATTGTATCGAGGTGCGCACCCTCCTCCCGTCCTGTGGTGCAACAGATGTCCCTTTCTCCAAAAATGTACTCAATGGGACCGTGATGTTGCAACCACACCCAAGTTGACCTGCTGTTAGGAAAAAACGAGTTAGTATATTTCAAACATGAAAAAGGGCATTTTAAAATCAACATGAAAGACCAAAATTCCAAAAGTATAAAATACAAAAAATGCTTACCAAAGAAAGAAATTGTATCGAGCTGCGCACCCTCCTCCCGTCCTGTGGTGCAACAGATGTCCCTTTCTCCAAAAATGTCCTCAATGGGACCGTAATGTTGCAACCACACCCAAGTTGACCTGCTGTTAGGAAAAAACGGGTTAGTACATTTCAAACATGGAAAAGGGCATTTTAAAATCAACATGAAAAACCAAAATTCCAAAAGTATAAAATACAAAAAATGCTTACCAAAGAAAGAAATCGTATTGAGCTCCGCACCCTCCTCCCGCCCTGTGGTGCATCAGATGTCCCTTTCTCCAAAAATGTACTCAATGGGACCGTAATGTTGCAACCACACCCAAGTTGACTTGCTGTTAGGAAAAACGAGTTAGTACATTTCAAACATGAAAAAGGTCATTTTAAAATCAATATTAAAAACCCAAATTCCAAAAGTATAAAATCCAAAAAATGCTTACCAAAGAAAGAAATTGTATCGAGCTCCGCAACCTCCTCACGCCCTGTGGTGCAACAGATGTCCCTTTCTCAGAAAATGTACTCAATGGGACCGTAATGTTGCAACCACACCCAAGTTGACCTGCTGTTAGGAAAAAACGGGTTAGTACATTTCAAACATGAAAAAGGGCACTTGAAAATCAGCATGAAGAACCAACATTCCAAAAGTATAAAATACAAAAAATGCTTACCAAAGAAAGAAATTGTATCGAGCTCCACACCCTCCTCCCGCCCTGTGGTGCAACAGATGTCCCTATCTACAAAAATGTACTCAATGGGACCATAATGTTGCAACCACTCTCAAGTAGACCTTCTGTTAGGAAAAAACGAGTTAGTAATTTTCAAACATGAAAAAGGTCATTTTAAACTCAACATGAAAAACAAATTTTCCAAAAGTACAAAATACAAAAAATGCTTACCAAAGAAAGAAATTGTGGCGAGCTCCGCACCCTTCTGCCCCCTGTGGTGCAACAGATGTCCCTTTCTCCAAAAATGTCCTCAATGGGACCGTAATGTTGCAACCACACCCAAGTTGACCTGCTGTTAGGAAAAAACAAGTTAGTACATTTCAAACATGGAAAAGGGCATTTTAAAATCAACATGAAAAACCAAAATTCCTAAAGTATAAAATACAAAAAATTCTTACCAAAAAAGAAATTGTATCGAGGTGCGCACCCTCCTCCCGCCCTGTGGTGCAACAGATGTCCCTTTCTCCAAAAATGTACTCAATGGGACCGTAATGTTGCAACCACTACCAGGTTGACCAGCTGTTAGGAAAAAACGAGTTAGTACATTTCAAACATGAAAAAGGTCATTTTGAAATCAACATGAAAAACCAAAATTCCAAAAGTATAAAATACAAAAAATGCTTACCAAAGAAAGAAATTGCATCGAGCTCCGCACCCTCCTCCCGTCCTGTGGTGCAACAGATGTCCCTTTCTCCAAAAATGTACTCAATGGGACCGTAATGTTGCAACCACACCCAAGTTGACCTGCTGTTAGGAAAAAACGAGTTAGTACATTTCAAACAAGAAAAAGGGCATTTTAAAATCAACATGAAAATCCAAAATTCCAAAAGTATAAAATACAAAAAATGCTTACCAAAGAAAGAAATTGTATTGAGCTCCGCACCCTCCTCCCGCCCTGTGGTGCATCAGATGTCCCTTTCTCCAAAAATGTACTCAATGGGACCGTAATGTTGCAACCACACCCAAGTTGTCCTGCTGTTAGGAAAAAACGAGTTAATACATTTCAAACATGAAAAAGGGCATTTTAATATCAACATGAAAAACCAAAATTCCAAAAGTATAAAATACAAAAAATGCTTACCAAAGAAAGAAATTGTATCGAGCTGCGCACCTTCCTCCTGCCCTGTGGTGCAACAGATGTCCCTTTCTCCAAAAATGTACTCAATGGGACTGTAATGTTGCAACCACACCCAAGTTGACCTGCTGTTAGGAAAAAAAGAGTTAGTACATTTCAAACATGAAAAAGGGCATTTTAAAATCAACATGACAAACCAAAATTCCAAAAGTATAATATACAAAAAATGCTTACCAAAGAAAGAAATTGTATCGAGCTCCGCATCCTCCACCCGCCCTGTGGTGCAACAGATGTCCCTTTCTCCAAAAATGTACTTAATGGGACTGTAATCTTGCAACCACTCCCAAGTTGACCTGCTGTTAGGAAAAAACGAGTTAGTACATTTCAAACATGAAAAAGTGCATTTTAAAATCAACATGAAAAACCAAAATTCCAAAAGTATAAAATACAAAAAATGCTTACCAAAGAAAGAAATTGTATGAAGCTCCGCACCCTCCTCCTGCCCTGTGGTGCAACAGATGTCCCTTTCTCCAAAAATGTACTCAATGGGACCGTAATGATGCAACCACTCTCAAGTTGACCAGCTGTTAGGAAAAAACGAGTTAGTACATTTCAAGCATGAAAAAGGGCATTTTAAAATCAACATGAAAAACCAAAATTCCTAAAGTATAAAATACAAAAAATGCTTACCAAAGAAAGAAATTGTATCGAGGTGCGCACCCTCCTCCCGTCCTGTGGTGCAACAGATGTCCCTTTCTCCAAAAATGTACTCAATGGGACCGTGATGTTGCAACCACACCCAAGTTGACCTGCTGTTAGGAAAAAACGAGTTAGTATATTTCAAACATGAAAAAGGGCATTTTAAAATCAACATGAAAGACCAAAATTCCAAAAGTATAAAATACAAAAAATGCTTACCAAAGAAAGAAATTGTATCGAGCTCCGCACCCTCCTCCCGTCCTGTGGTGCAACAGATGTCCCTTTCTCCAAAAATGTCCTCAATGGGACCGTAATGTTGCAACCACACCCAAGTTGACCTGCTGTTAGGAAAAAACAAGTTAGTACATTTCAAACATGGAAAAGGGCATTTTAAAATCAACATGAAAAACCAAAATTCCAAAAGTATAAAATACAAAAAATGCTTACCAAAGAAAGAAATTGTATTGAGCTCCGCACCCTCCTCCCGCCCTGAGGTGCAACAGATGTCCCTATCTACAAAAATGTACTCATTGGGACCATAATGTTGCAACCACTTTCAAGTTGACCTTCTGTTAGGAAAAAACGAGTTAGTACTTTTCAAACATGAAAAAGGTCATTTTAAGCTCAACATGAAAAACCAAATTCCAAAAGTACAAAATACAAAAAATGCTTACCAAAGAAAGAAATTGTATCGAGCTCTGCATCCTCCACCCGCCCTGTGGTGCAACAGATGTCCCTTTCTCCAAAAATGTACTTAATGGGACTGTAATCTTGCAACCACTCCCAAGTTGACCTGCTGTTAGGAAAAAACGAGTTAGTACATTTCAAACATCAAAAAGGTCATTTTAAAATCAACATGAAAAACCAAAATTCCAAAAGTATAAAATACAAAAAATGCTTACCAAAGAAAGAAATTGTATCGAGCTGCGCACCCTCCTACCGTCCTGTGGTGCAACAGATGTCCCTTTCTCCAAAAATGTCCTCAATGGGACCGTAATGTTGCAACCACACCCAACTTGACCTGCTGTTAGGAAAAAACGAGTTAGTACATTTTAAAATCAACATGAAAAACCAAAATTCCAAAAGTATAAAATACAAAAAATGCTTACCAAAGAAAGAAATTGTATCGAGCTCCGCACCCTCCTCCCGCCCTGTGGTGCAACAGATGTCCCTTTCTCCAAAAATGTACTCAATGGGAACGTAATGTTGCAACCACTACCAGGTTGACCAGCTGTTAGGAAAAAACGAGTTAGTACATTTCAAACATGAGAAAGGTCATTTTGAAATCAACATGAAAAACCAAAATTCCAAAAGTATAAAATACAAAAAATGCTTACCAAAGAAAGAAATTGCATCGAGCTCCGCACCCTCCTCCCGTCCTGTGGTGCAACAGATGTCCCTTTCTCCAAAAATGTACTCAATGGGACCGTAATGTAGCAACCACACCCAAGTTGACCTGCTGTTAGGAAAAAACGAGTTAGTACATTTCAAACAAGAAAAAGGGCATTTTAAAATCAACATGAAAATCCAAAATTCCAAAAGTATAAAATACAAAAAATGCTTACCAAAGAAAGAAATTGTATTGAGCTCCGCACCCTCCTCCCGCCCTGTGGTGCATCAGATGTCCCTTTCTCCAAAAATGTACTCAATGGGACCGTAATGTTGCAACCACACCCAAGTTGTCCTGCTGTTAGGAAAAAACGAGTTAATACATTTCAAACATGAAAAAGGGCATTTTAATATCAACATGAAAAACCAAAATTCCAAAAGTATAAAATACAAAAAATGCTTACCAAAGAAAGAAATTGTATCGAGCTGCGCACCTTCCTCCTGCCCTGTGGTGCAACAGATGTCCCTTTCTCCAAAAATGTACTCAATGGGACTGTAATGTTGCAACCACACCCAAGTTGACCTGCTGTTAGGAAAAAAAGAGTTAGTACATTTCAAACATGAAAAAGGGCATTTTAAAATCAACATGACAAACCAAAATTCCAAAAGTATAATATACAAAAAATGCTTACCAAAGAAAGAAATTGTATCGAGCTCCGCATCCTCCACCCGCCCTGTGGTGCAACAGATGTCCCTTTCTCCAAAAATGTACTTAATGGGACTGTAATCTTGCAACCACTCCCAAGTTGACCTGCTGTTAGGAAAAAACGAGTTAGTACATTTCAAACATGAAAAAGTGCATTTTAAAATCAACATGAAAAACCAAAATTCCAAAAGTATAAAATACAAAAAATGCTTACCAAAGAAAGAAATTGTATGAAGCTCCGCACCCTCCTCCTGCCCTGTGGTGCAACAGATGTCCCTTTCTCCAAAAATGTACTCAATGGGACCGTAATGTTGCAACCACTCTCAAGTTGACCAGCTGTTAGGAAAAAACGAGTTAGTACATTTCAAGCATGAAAAAGGGCATTTTAAAATCAACATGAAAAACCAAAATTCCTAAAGTATAAAATACAAAAAATGCTTACCAAAGAAAGAAATTGTATCGAGGTGCGCACCCTCCTCCCGTCCTGTGGTGCAACAGATGTCCCTTTCTCCAAAAATGTACTCAATGGGACCGTGATGTTGCAACCACACCCAAGTTGACCTGCTGTTAGGAAAAAACGAGTTAGTATATTTCAAACATGAAAAAGGGCATTTTAAAATCAACATGAAAGACCAAAATTCCAAAAGTATAAAATACAAAAAATGCTTACCAAAGAAAGAAATTGTATCGAGCTCCGCACCCTCCTCCCGTCCTGTGGTGCAACAGATGTCCCTTTCTCCAAAAATGTCCTCAATGGGACCGTAATGTTGCAACCACACCCAAGTTGACCTGCTGTTAGGAAAAAACAAGTTAGTACATTTCAAACATGGAAAAGGGCATTTTAAAATCAACATGAAAAACCAAAATTCCAAAAGTATAAAATACAAAAAATGCTTACCAAAGAAAGAAATTGTATTGAGCTCCGCACCCTCCTCCCGCCCTGAGGTGCAACAGATGTCCCTATCTACAAAAATGTACTCATTGGGACCATAATGTTGCAACCACTTTCAAGTTGACCTTCTGTTAGGAAAAAACGAGTTAGTACTTTTCAAACATGAAAAAGGTCATTTTAAGCTCAACATGAAAAACCAAATTCCAAAAGTACAAAATACAAAAAATGCTTACCAAAGAAAGAAATTGTATCGAGCTCCGCATCCTCCACCCGCCCTGTGGTGCAACAGATGTCCCTTTCTCCAAAAATGTACTTAATGGGACTGTAATCTTGCAACCACTCCCAAGTTGACCTGCTGTTAGGAAAAAACGAGTTAGTACATTTCAAACATGAAAAAGTGCATTTTAAAATCAACATGAAAAACCAAAATTCCAAAAGTATAAAATACAAAAAATGCTTACCAAAGAAAGAAATTGTATGAAGCTCCGCACCCTCCTCCTGCCCTGTGGTGCAACAGATGTCCCTTTCTCCAAAAATGTACTCAATGGGACCGTGATGTTGCAACCACACCCAAGTTGACCTGCTGTTAGGAAAAAACGAGTTAGTAGATTTCAAACATGAAAAAGGGCATTTAAAATCAACATGAAAAACCAAAATTCCAAAACTATAAAATACAAAAAATGCTAACCAAAGAAAGAAATTGTATCGAGCTGCACACCCTCCTCCCGCCCTGTGGTGCAACAGATGTCCCTTTCTCCAAAAATGTACTCAATGGGACCGTAATGTTGCAACCACTACCAGGTTGACCAGCTGTTAGGAAAAAACAAGTTAGTAGCTTTCAAACATGAAAAAGGTCATTTTAAAATCAACATGAAAAACCAAAATTCCAAAAGTATAAAATACAAAAAATGCTTACCAAAGAAAGAAATTGTATCAAGCTCCGCACCTTCCTCCCGTCCTGTGGTGCAACAGATGTCCCTTTCTCCAAACATGTACTCAATGGGACCGTAATGTTGCAACCACACCCAAGTTGACCTGCTGTTACGAAAAAACGAGTTAGTACATTTCAAACAAGAAAAAGGGCATTTTAAAGTAAACATGAAAAACCAAAATTCCAAAAGTATAAAAATACAAAAAATGCTTACCAAAGAAAGAAATTGTATTGAGCTCCGCACCCTCCTCCCGCCCTGTGGTGCATCAGTTGTCCCTTTCTCCAAAAATGTACTCAATGGGACTGTAATGTTGCAACCACACCCAAGTTGACCTGCTGTTAGGACAAAACGAGTTAGTACATTTCAAACATGAAAAAGGACATTTTAAAATCAACATGAAAAACCAAAATTCCAAAAGTATAAAATACAAAAAACGCTTACCAAAGAAAGAAATTGTATTGAGCTCCGCACCCTCCTCCCGCCCTGTGGTGCATCAGATGTCCCTTTCTCCAAAAATGTACTCAATGGGACTGTAATGTTGCAACCACTCCCAAGTTGTCCTGCTGTTAGGAAAAAACGAGTTAATACATTTCAAACATGAAAAAGGGCATTTTAAAATCAACATGAAAAACCAAAATTCCAAAAGTGTAAAATACAAAAAATGCTTACCAAAGAAAGAAATTGTATCGAGCCCCACACCCTCCTCCCGTCCTGTGGTGCAACAGATGTCCCTTTCTCCAAAAGTGTACTCAATGGGACCGTAATGTTGCAACCACACCCAAGTTGACCGGCTGTTAGGAAAAAACGAGTTAGTACATTTCAAACATGAAAAAGGGCATTTTAAAATCAACATGAAAAACCAAAATTCCTAAAGTATAAAATACAAAAAATGCTTACCAAAGAAAGAAATTGTATCGAGCTCCGCACCCTCCTCCCGCCCTGTGGTGCAACAGATGTCCCTTTCTCCAAAAATGTACTTAATGGGACCGTAATGTTGCAACCACTCCCAAGTTGACCTTCTGTTAGGAAAAATTGAGTTAGTACATTTCAAACATGAAAAAGGGCATTTTAAAATCAACATGAAGAACCAAAATTCCAAAAGTATAAAATACAAAAAATGCTTACCAAAGAAAGAAATTGTATCGAGCTCCGCACCCTCCTCCCGCCCTGTGGTGCAACAGATGTCCCTTTCTCCAAAAATGTACTCAATGGGACCGTAATGTTGCAACAACACCCAAGCTGACCTGCTGTTAGGAAAAGACGAGTTAGTACATTTCAAACATGAAAAAGGGCATTTTAAAATCAACATGAAAAACCAAAATTCCAAAAGTATAAAATACAAAAAAATCTTACCAAAGAAAGAAATTGTATTGATCTCCGCACCCTCCTCCCGCCCTGTGGTGCAACAGATGTCCCTTTCTTCAAAAATGTACTCAATGGGACTGTAATGTTGCAACCACACCCAAGCCGACCTGTTGTTAGGAAAAAACGGGTTAGCTCATTTCGAACAAGGAAAAGGTCATTTTGAAATCAACATGAAAAACCAAAATTCCAAAAGCATAAAATACAAAAAATGCTTACCAAAGAAAGAAATTGTATCGAGCCCCGCACCCTCCTCCCGCCCTGTGGTGCAACAGATGTCCCTTTCTCCAAAAATGTACTCAATGGGACCGTAATGTTGCAACCACACCCAAGTTGACCTGCTGTTAGGAAAAAACGAGTTAGTACATTTCAAACATGAAAAAGGGCATTTTAAAATCAACATGAGAAACCAAAATTCCAAAAGCATAAAATACAAAAAATGCTTACCAAAGAAAGAAATTGTATCGAGCTCCGCACCCTCCTCCCGCCCTGTGGTGCAACAGATGTCCCTTTCTGCAAAAATGTACTCAATGGGACCATAATGTTGCAACCACATCCAAGTTGACCTGCTGTTAGGAAAAACGAGTTAGTACATTTCAAACATGAAAAAAGTCATTTTAAAATCAATATTAAAAACCAAAATTCCAAAAGTATAAAATCCAAAAAATGCTTACCAAAGAAAGAAATTGTATCGAGCTCCGCACCCTCCTCAAGGCCTGTGGTGCAACAGATGTCCCTTTCTCCAAAAATGTACTCAATATGACCGTAATGTTGCAACCACACCCAAGTTGACCTGCTGTTAGGAAAAAACGAGTTAGTACATTTCAAACATGAAAAAGGGCATTTTAAAATCAGCATGAAGAACCAAAATTCCAAAAGTATAAAATACAAAAATGCTTACCAAAGAAAGAAATTGTATCGAGCTCCACACCCTCCTCCCGCCCTGTGGTGCAACAGATGTCCCTTTCTCCAAAAATGTCCTCAATGGGACGGTAATGTTGCAACCACACCCAAGTTGACCTGCTGTTAGGAAAAAACGAGTTAGTAGATTTCAAACATGAAAAAGGGCATTTTAAAATCAACATGAGAAACCAAAATTCAAAAAGTATAAAATACAAAAAATGCTAACCAAAGAATGAAATTGTATCGAGCTGCGCACCCTCCTCCCGCCCTGTGGTGCAATAGATGTCCCTTTCTCCAAAAATGTACTCAATGGGACCGTAATGTTGCAACCACTACCAGGTTGACCAGCTGTTAGGAAAAAACGAGTTAGTAGATTTCAAGCATGAAAAAGGTCATTTTAAAATCAACATGAAAAACCAAAATTCCAAAAGTATAAAATACAAAAAATGCTTACCAAAGAAAGAAATTGTATCAAGCTCCGCACCTTCCTCCCGTCCTGTGGTGCAACAGATGTCCCTTTCTCCAAAAATGTACTCAATGGGACCGTAATGTTGCAACCACACCCAAGTTGACCTGCTGTTAGGAAAAAACGAGTTAGTACATTTCAAACAAGAAAAAGGGCATTTTAAAATCAACATGAAAAACCAAAATTCCAAAAGTATAAAATACAAATAATGTTTACCAAAGAAAGAAATTGTATTGAGCTCCGCACCCTCCTCCCGCCCTGTGGTGCATCAGTTGTCCCTTTCACCAAAAATGTACTCAATGGGATCGTAATGTTGCAACCACACCCAAGTTGACCTGCTGTTAGGACAAAACGAGTTAGTACATTTCATACATGAAAAAGGGCATTTTAAAATCAACATGAAAAACCAAAATTCCAAAAGTATAAAATACAAAAAACGCTTACCAAAGAAAGAAATAGTATTGAGCTCCGCACCCTCCTCCCGCCCTGTGGTGCATCAGATGTCCCTTTCTCCAAAAATGTACTCAATGGGACTGTAATGTTGCAACCACACCCAAGTTGTCCTGCTGTTAGGAAAAAACGAGTTAATACATTTCAAACATGAAAAAGGGCATTTTAAAATCAACATGAAAAACCAAAATTCCAAAAGTGTATACTACAAAAAATGCTTACCAAAGAAAGAAATTGTATCGAGCTCCACACCCTCCTCCCGTCCTGTGGTGCAACAGATGTCCCTTTCTCCACAAATGTACTCAATGGGACCGTAATGTTGCAACCACACCCAAGTTGACCGGCTGTTAGGAAAAAACGAGTTAGTACATTTCAAACATGAAAAAGGGCATTTTAAAATCAACATGAAAAACCAAAATTCCAAAAGTATAAAATACAAAAAATGCTTACCAAAGAAAGAAATTGTATCGAGCTCCGCACCCTCCTCCCGCCCTGTGGTGCAACAGATGTCCCTTTCTCCAAAAATGTACTTAATGGGACCGTAATGTTGCAACCACTCCCAAGTTGACATGCTGTTAGGAAAAAACGAGTTAGTACATTTCAAACATGAAAGAGGGCATCTTAAAATCAACATGAAAAACCAAAATTCCAAAAGTATAAAATACAAAAAATGCTTACCAAAGAAAGAAATTGTATTGATCTCCGCACCCTCTTCCCGCCCTGTGGTGCAACAGATGTCCCTTTCTCCAAAAATGTACTCAATGGGACTGTAATGTTGCAACCACACCCAAGCCGACCTGTTGTTAGGAAAAAACGGGTTAGTACATTTCGAACAGGGAAAAGGTCATTTTGAAATCAACATGAAAAACCAAAATTCCAAAAGCATAAAATACAAAAAATACTTACCAAAGAAAGAAATTGTATCGAGCCCCGCACCCTCCTCCCACCCTGTGGTGCAACAGATGTCCCTTTCTCCAAAAATGTACTCAATGGGACTGTAATGTTGCAACCACACCCAAGTACACCTGCTGTTAGGGAAAAACGAGTTAGTACATTTCAAACATGAAAAAGGGCATTTTAAAATCAACATGAAAAACCAAAATTCCAAAAGTATAAAATACAAAAAACGCTTACCAAAGAAAGAAATTGTATTGAGCTCCGCACCCTCCTCCCGCCCTGTGGTGCATCAGATGTCCCATTCTCCAAAAATGTACTCAATGGGACTGTAATGTTGCAACCACACCCAAGTTGTCCTGCTGTTAGGAAAAAACGAGTTAATACATTTCAAACATGAAAAAGGGCATTTTAAAATCAACATGAAAAACCAAAATTCCAAAAGTGTAAAATACAAAAAATGCTTACCAAAGAAAGAAATTGTATCGAGCTCCACACCCTCCTCCCGTCCTGTGGTGCAACAGATGTCCCTTTCTCCAAAAGTGTACTCAATGGGACCGTAATGTTGCAACCACACCCAAGTTGACCGGCTGTTAGGAAAAAACGAGTTAGTACATTTCAAACATGAAAAAGGGCATTTTAAAATCAACATGAAAGACCAAAATTCCAAAAGTATAAAATACAAAAAATGCTTACCAAAGAAAGAAATTGTATCGAGCTCCGCACCCTCCTCCCGCCCTGTGGTGCAACAGATGTCCCTTTCTGCAAAAATGTACTTAATGGGACTGTAATGTTGCAACCACTCCCAAGTTGACCTGCTGTTAGGAAAAAACGAGTTAGTACATTTCAAACATGAAAAAGGGCATTTTAAAATCAACATGAAAAACCAAAATTCCAAAAGTATAAAATACAAAAAATGCTTACCAAAGAAAGAAATTGTATCGAGCTCCGCACCCTCCTCCCGCCCTGTGGTGCAACAGATGTCCCTTTCTCCAAAAATGTACTCAATGGGACCGTAATGTTGCAACAACACCCAAGCTGACCTGCTGTTAGGAAAAGACGAGTTAGTACATTTCAAACATGAAAAAGGGCATTTTAAAATCAACATGAAAAACCAAAATTCTAAAAGTATAAAATACAAAAAAATCTTACCAAAGAAAGAAATTGTATTGATCTCCGCACCCTCCTCCCGCCCTGTGGTGCAACAGATGTCCCTTTCTTCAAAAATGTACTCAATGGGACTGTAATGTTGCAACCACACCCAAGCCGACCTGTTGTTAGGAAAAAACGGGTTAGTACATTTCGAACAAGGAAAAGGTCATTTTGAAATCAACATGAAAAACCAAAATTCCAAAAGCATAAAATACAAAAAATGCTTACCAAGAAAGAAATTGTATCGAGCCCCACACCCTCCTCCCGCCCTGTGGTGCAACAGATGTCCCTTTCTCCAAAAATGTACTCAATGGGACCGTAATGTTGCAACCACACCCAAGTTGACCTGCTGTTAGGAAAAAACGAGTTAGTACATTTCAAACATGAAAAAGGGCATTTTAAAATCAACATGAGAAACCAAAATTCCAAAAGCATAAAATACAAAAAATGCTTACCAATGAAAGAAATTGTATCGAGCTCCGCACCCTCACCCGCCCTGTGGTGCAACAGATGTCCCATTCTGCAAAAATGTACTCAATGGGACCACAATGTTGCAACCACATCCAAGTTGACCTGCTGTTAGGAAAAACGAGTTAGTACATTTCAAACATGAAGAAGGTCATTTTAAAATCAATATTAAAAACCAAAATTCCAAAAGTATAAAATCCAAAAAATGCTTACCAAAGAAAGAAATTGTATCGAGCTCCGCACCCTCCTCACGCCCTGTGGTGCAACAGATGTCCCTTTCTCCAAAAATGTACTCAATGGGACCGTAATGTTGCAACCACACCCAAGTTGACCTGCTGTTAGGAAAAAACGAGTTAGTAGATTTCAAACATGAAAAAGGGCATTTTAAAATCAACATGAGAAACCAAAATTCCAAAAGTATAAAAAACAAAAAATGCTAACCAAAGAATGAAATTGTATCGAGCTGCGCACCCTGCTCCCGCCCTGTGGTGCAATAGATGTCCCTTTCTCCAAAAATGTACTCAATGGGACCGTAATGTTGCAACCACTACCAGGTTGACCAGCTGTTAGGAAAAAACGAGTTAGTAGATTTCAAGCATGAAAAAGGTCATTTTAAAATCAACATGAAAAACCAAAATTCCAAAAGTATAAAATACAAAAAATGCTTACCAAAGAAAGAAATTGTATCAAGCTCCGCACCTTCCTCCCGTCCTGTGGTGCAACAGATGTCCCTTTTTCCAAAAATGTACTCAATGGGACCGTAATGTTGCAACCACACCCAAGTTGACCTGCTGTTAGGAAAAAACGAGTTAGTACATTTCAAACATGAAAAAGGGCATTTTAAAATCAGCATGAAGAACCAAAATTCCAAAAGTATAAAATACAAAAATGCTTACCAAAGAAAGAAATTGTATCGAGCTCCACACCCTCCTCCCGCCCTGTGGTGCAACAGATGTCCCTATCTACAAAAATGTACTCAATGGGACCGTAATGTTGCAACCACTCTCAAGTTGACCTTCTGTTAGGAAAAAACGAGTTAGTACTTTTCAAACATGAAAAAGGTCATTTTAAACTCAACATGAAAAACCAAATTTCAAAAGTATAAAATACAAAAAATGCTTACCAAAGAAAGAAATTGTATCGAGCTCCGCATCCTCCTCCGTCCTGTGGTGCAACAGATGTCCCTTTCTCCAAAAATGTACTCAATGGGACCGTAATGTTGCAACCACACCCAAGTTGACCTGCTGTTAGGAAAAAACGAGTTAGTACATTTCAAACATGAAAAAGGGCATTTTAAAATCAGCATGAAAAACCAAAATTCCAAAAGTATAAAATACAAAAATGCTTACCAAAGAAAGAAATTGTATCGAGCTCCACACCCTCCTCCCGCCCTGTGGTGCAACAGATGTCCCTTTCTCCAAAAATGTCCTCAATGGGACCGTAATGTTGCAACCACACCCAAGTTGACCTGCTGTTAGGAAAAAACGAGTTAGTAGATTTCAAACATGAAAAAGGGCATTTTAAAATCAACATGAGAAACCAAAATTCCAAAAGTATAAAATACAAAAAATGCTAACCAAAGAATGAAATTGTATCGAGCTGCGCACCCTCCTCCCGCCCTGTGGTGCAATAGATGTCCCTTTCTCCAAAAATGTACTCAATGGGACCGTAATGTTGCAACCACTACCAGGTTGACCAGCTGTTAGGAAAAAACGAGTTAGTAGATTTCAAGCATGAAAAAGGTCATTTTAAAATCAACATGAAAAACCAAAATTCCAAAAGTATAAAATATAAAAAATGCTTACCAAAGAAAGAAATTGTATCAAGCTCAGCACCTTCCTCCCGTCCTGTGGTGCAACAGATGTCCCTTTCTCCAAAAATGTACTCAATGGGACCGTAATGTTGCAACCACACCCAAGTTGACCTGCTGTTAGGAAAAAACGAGTTAGTACATTTCAAACAAGAAAAAGGGCATTTTAAAATCAACATGAAAAACCAAAATTCCAAAAGTATAAAATACAAAAAATGCTTACCAAAGAAAGAAATTGTATTGAGCTCCGCACCCTCCTCCCGCCCTGTGGTGCATCAGTTGTCCCTTTCTCCAAAAATGTACTCAATGGGATCGTAATGTTGCAACCACACCCAAGTTGACCTGCTGTTAGGACAAAACGAGTTAGTACATTTCATACATGAAAAAGGGCATTTTAAAATCAACATGAAAAACCAAAATTCCAAAAGTATAAAATACAAAAAATGCTTACCAAAGAAAGAAATTGTATTGAGCTCCGCACCCTCCTCCCGCCCTGTGGTGCATCAGATGTCCCTTTCTCCAAAAATGTACTCAATGGGACTGTAATGTTGCAACCACACCCAAGTTGACCGGCTGTTAGGAAAAAACGAGTTAGTACATTTCAAACATGAAAAATGGCATTTTAAAATCAACATGAAAAACCAAAATTCCAAAAGTATAAAATACAAAAAATGCTTACCAAAGAAAGAAATTGTATCGAGCTCCGCACCCTCCTCCCGCCATGTGGTGCAACAGATGTCCCTTTCTCCAAAAATGTACTTAATGGGACCGTAATGTTGCAACCACTCCCAAGTTGACATGCTGTTAGCAAAAAACGAGTTAGTACATTTCAAACATGAAAGAGGGCATCTTAAAATCAACATGAAAAACCAAAATTCCAAGTATAAAATACAAAAAATGCTTACCAAAGAAAGAAATTGTATTGATCTCCGCACCCTCTTCCCGCCCTGTGGTGCAACAGATGTCCCTTTCTCCAAAAATGTACTCAATGGGACTGTAATGTTGCAACCACACCCAAGCCGACCTGTTGTTAGGAAAAAACGGGTTAGTACATTTCGAACAAGGAAAAGGTCATTTTGAAATCAACATGAAAAACCAAAATTCCAAAAGCATAAAATACAAAAAATGCTTACCAAAGAAAGAAATTGTATCGAGCCCCGCACCCTCCTACCGCCCTGTGGTGCAACAGATGTCCCTTTCTCCAAAAATGTACTCAATGGGACCGTAATGTTGCAACCACACCCAAGTACACCTGCTGTTAGGGAAAAACGAGTTAGTACATTTCAAACATGAAAAAGGGCATTTTAAAATCAACATGAGAAACCGAAATTCCAAAAGCATAAAATACAAAAAATGCTTACCGAAGAAAGAAATTGTATCGAGCTCCGCACCCTCCTCCCGCCCTGTGGTGCAACAGATGTCCCTTTCTGCAAAAATGTACTCAATGGGACCATAATGTTGCAACCACACCCAAGTTGACCTGCTGTTAGGAAAAACGAGTTAGTACATTTCAAACATGAAAAAGGTCATTTTAAAATCAATATTAAAAACCAAAATTCCAAAAGTATAAAATCCAAAAAATGCTTACCAAAGAAAGAAATTGTATCGAGCTCCGCACCCTCCTCACGCCCTGTGGTGCAACACATGTCCCTTTCTCCAAAAATGTACTCAATGGGACCGTAATGTTGCAACCACACCCAAGTTGACCTGCTGTTAGGAAAAAACGAGTTAGTACATTTCAAACATGAAAAAGGGCATTTTAAAATCAGCATGAAGAACCAAAATTCCAAAAGTATAAAATACAAAAATGCTTACCAAAGGAAGAAATTGTATCGAGCTCCACACCCTCCTCCCGCCCTGTGGTGCAACAGATGTCCCTATCTACAAAAATGTACTCAATGGGACCGTAATGTTGCAACCACTCTCAAGTTGACCTTCTGTTAGGAAAAAACGAGTTAGTACTTTTCAAACATGAAAAAGGTCATTTTAAACTCAACATGAAAAACCAAATTTCAAAAGTATAAAATACAAAAAATGCTTACCAAAGAAAGAAATTGTATCGAGCTCCGCACCCTCCTCCCGTCCTGTGGTGCAACAGATGTCCCTTTCTCCAAAAATGTACTCAATGGGACCGTAATGTTGCAACCACACCCAAGTTGACCTGCTGTTAGGAAAAAACGAGTTAGTACATTTCAAACAAGAAAAAGGGCATTTTAAAATCAACATGAAAAACCAAAATTCCAAAAGTATAAAATACAAAAAATGCTTACCAAAGAAAGAAATTGTATTGAGCTCCGCACCCTCCTCCCGCCCTGTGGTGCATCAGATGTCCCTTTCTCCAAAAATGTACTCAATGGGACCGTAATGTTGCAACCACACCCAAGTTGTCCTGCTGTGAGCAAAAAACGAGTTAATACATTTCAAACATGAAAAAGGGCATTTAAAAATCAAAATGAAAAACCAAAATTCCAAAAGTATAAAATACAAAAAATGCTTAACAAAGAAAGAAATTGTATCGAGCTGCGCACCCTCCTTGCATCCTGTGGTGCAACAGATGTCCCTTTCTCCAAAAATGTACTTAATGGGACCGTAATGTTGCAACCACACCCAAGTTGACCTGCTGTTAGGAAAAAACGAGTTAGTACATTTCAAACATGAAAAAGGGAATTTTAAAATCAACATGAAAAACCAAAATTCCAAAAGTATAATATACAAAAAATGCTTACCAAAGAAAGAAATTGTATCGAGCTCCGCACCCTCCTCCCGCCCTGTGGTGCAACAGATGTCCCTTTCTCCAAAAATGTACTTAATGGGACCGTAATCTTGCAACCACTCCCAAGTTGACCTGCTGTTAGGAAAAAACGAGTTAGTACATTTCAAACATGAAAAAGTGCATTTTAAAATCAACATGAAAGACCAAAATTCCAAAAGTATAAATTACAAAACATGCTTACGAAAGAAAGAAATTGTATCGAGCTGCGCACCCTCCTCCCGTCCTGTGGTGCAACAGATGTCCCTTTCTCCAAAAATGTACTCAATGGGACCGTAATGTTGCAACCACACCCAAGTTGACCTGCTGTTAGGAAAGAACGAGTTAGTAGATTTCAAACATGAAAAAGGTCGTTTTAAAATCAACATGAAAAACCAAAATTCCAAAAGTATAAAATACAAAAAACGCTTACCAAAGAAAGAAATTGTATTGATCTCCGCACCCTCTTCCCGCCCTGTGGTGCAACAGATGTCCCTTTCTCCAAAAATGTACTCAATGGGACTGTAATGTTGCAACCACACCCAAGCCGACCTGTTGTTAGGAAAAAACGGGTTAGTACATTTCGAACAAGGAAAAGGTCATTTTGAAATGAACATGAAAAACCAAAATTCCAAAAGCATAAAATACAAAAAATGCTTACCAAAGAAAGAAATTGTATCGAGCCCCGCACCCTCCTCCCGCCCTGTGGTGCAACAGATGTCCCTTTCTCCAAAAATGTACTCAATGGGACCGTAATGTTGCAACCACACCCAAGTACACCTGCTGTTAGGGAAAAACGAGTTAGTACATTTCAAACATGAAAAAGGGCATTTTAAAATCAACATGAGAAACCGAAATTGCAAAAGCATAAAATACAAAAAATGCTTACCGAAGAAAGAAATTGTATCGAGCTCCGCACCCTCCTCCCGCCCTGTGGTGCAACAGATGTCCCTTTCTGCAAAAATGTACTCAATGGGACCATAATGTTGCAACCACACCCAAGTTGACCTGCTGTTAGGAAAAACGAGTTAGTACATTTCAAACATGAAAAAGGGCATTTTAAAATCAATATTAAAAACCAAAATTCCAAAAGTATAAAATCCAAAAAATGCTTACCAAAGAAAGAAATTGTATCGAGCTCCGCACCCTCCTCACGCCCTGTGGTGCAACAGATGTCCCTTTCTCCAAAAATGTACTCAATGGGACCGTAATGTTGCAACCACACCCAAGTTGACCGGCTGTTAGGAAAAAACGAGTTAGTACATTTCAAACATGAAAAAGGGCATTTTAAAATCAGCATGAAGAACCAAAATTCCAAAAGTATAAAATACAAAAATGCTTACCAAAGAAAGAAATTGTATCGAGCTCCACACCCTCCTCCCGCCCTGTGGTGCAACAGATGTCCCTATCTACAAAAATGTACTCAATGGGACCGTAATGTTGCAACCACTCTCAAGTTGACCTTCTGTTAGGAAAAAACGAGTTAGTACTGTTCAAACATGAAAAAGGTCATTTTAAACTCAACATGAAAAACCAAATTTCAAAAGTATAAAATACAAAAAATGCTTACCAAAGAAAGAAATTGTATCGAGCTCCGCACCCTCCTCCCGTCCTGTGGTGCAACAGATGTCCCTTTCTCCAAAAATGTACTCAATGGGACCGTAATGTTGCAACCACACCCAAGTTGACCTGCTGTTAGGAAAAAACGAGTTAGTACATTTCAAACAAGAAAAAGGGCATTTTAAAATCAACATGAAAAACCAAAATTCCAAAAGTATAAAATACAAAAAATGCTTACCAAAGAAAGAAATTGTATTGAGCTCCGCACCCTCCTCCCGCCCTGTGGTGCATCAGATGTCCCTTTCTCCAAAAATGTACTCAATGGGACCGTAATGTTGCAACCACACCCAAGTTGTCCTGCTGTTAGGAAAAAACGAGTTAATACATTTCAAACATGAAAAAGGGCATTTAAAAATCAAAATGAAAAACCAAAATTCCAAAAGTATAAAATACAAAAAATGCTTAACAAAGAAAGAAATTGTATCGAGCTGCGCACCCTCCTTGCATCCTGTGGTGCAACAGATGTCCCTTTCCCCAAAAATGTACTTAATGGGACCGTAATGTTGCAACCACACCCAAGTTGACCTGCAGTTAGGAAAAAACGAGTTAGTACATTTCAAACATGAAAAAGGGAATTTTAAAATCAACATGAAAAACCAAAATTCCAAAAGTATAATATACAAAAAATGCTTACCAAAGAAAGAAATTGTATCGAGCTCCGCACCCTCCTCCCGCCCTGTGGTGCAACAGATGTCCCTTTCTCCAAAAATGTACTTAATGGGACCGTAATCTTGCAACCACTCCCAAGTTGACCTGCTGTTAGGAAAAAACGAGTTAGTACATTTCAAACATGAAAAAGTGCATTTTAAAATCAACATGAAAGACCAAAATTCCAAAAGTATAAAATACAAAACATGCTTACGAAAGAAAGAAATTGTATCGAGCTGCGCACCCTCCTCCCGTCCTGTGGTGCAACAGATGTCCCTTTCTCCAAAAATGTACTCAATGGGACCGTAATGTTGCAACCACACCCAAGTTGACCTGCTGTTAGGAAAGAACGAGTTAGTAGATTTCAAACATGAAAAAGGTCGTTTTAAAATCAACATGAAAAACCGAAATTCCAAAAGTATAATATACAAAAAATGCTTACCAAAGAAAGAAATTGTATCGAGCTCCGCACCCTCCTCCCGCCCTGTGGTGCAACAGATGTCCCTTTCTCCAAAAATTTACTCAATGGGACCGTAATGTTGCAACCACACCCAAAATGTCCTGCTGTTAGGAAAAAACGAGTTAATACATTTCAAACATGAAAAAGGGCATTTTAAAATCAACATGAAAAACCAAAATTCCAAAAAGTATAAAATACAAAAAATGCTTAACAAAGAAAGAAATTGTATCGAGCTGCGCACCCTCCTTGCATCCTGTGGTGCAACAGATGTCCCTTTATCCAAAAATGTACTCAATGGGACCGTAATGTTGCAACCACTCCCAAGTTGACCTGCTGTTAGGAAAAAACGAGTTAGTACATTTAAAACATGAAACAGGGCATCTTAAAATCAACATGAAAAACCAAAATTCCAAAAGTATAATATACAAAAAATGCTTACCAAAGAAAGAAATTGTATCGATCTCCGCACCCTCCTCCCGCCCTGTGGTGCAACAGATGTCCCTTTCTCCAAAAATTTACTTAATGGGACCGTAATCTTGCAACCACTCCCAAGTTGACCTGCTGTTAGGAAAAAACTAGTTAGTACATTTCAAACCTGAAAAAGGGCATTTTAAAATCAACATGAAAAACCAAAATTCCAAAAGTATAAAATACAAAAAATGCTTACCAAAGAAAGAAATTGTATCGAGCTCCGCACCCTCCTCCTGCCCTGTGGTGCAACACATGTCCCTTTCTCCAAAAATGTACTCAATGGGACCGTAAAATTGCAACCACACCCAAGTTGAATTGCTGTTAGGATAAAACGAGTTAGTATATTTCAAACATGAAAAAGGGCATTTTAAAATCAACATGAAAGACCAAAATTCCAAAAGTATAAAATACAAAAAATGCTTACCAAAGAAAGAAATTGTATCGAGCTGCGCACCCTCCTCCCGTCCTGTGGTGCAACAGATGTCCCTTTCTCCAAAAATGTACTCAATGGGACCGTAATGTTGCAACCACACCCAAGTTGACCTGCTGTTAGGAAAAAACGAGTTAGTACATTTCAAACATGAAAAAGGGCATTTTAATATCAACATGAAAAACCAAAACTCCAAAAGTATAAAATACAAAAAATGCTTACCAAAGTATTAAATTGTATTGAGCTCCACACCCTCCTCCCGCCCTGTGGTGGAACAGATGTCGCTTTCTCCAAAAATGTACTCAATGGGAGCGTGATGTTGCAACCACTCTCAAGTTGACCTTCTGTTAGGACAAAACGTGTTAGTACATTTCAAACATGAAAAAGGGCATTTTAAAATCTACATGAAAAACCAAAATTCCAAAAGTATAAAATACAAAAAATGCTTACCAAAGAAAGAAATTGTATCGAGCTGCGCACCCTCCTCCCGCATTGTGGTGCAACAGATGTTCCTTTCACCAAAAATGTACTCAATGGGACCGTAATGTTGCAACCACTCTCAAGTTGACCTTCTGTTAGGAAAAAACGAGTTAGTACTTTTCAAACATGAAAAAGGTCATTTTAAACTCAACATGAAAAACCAAATTTCAAAAGTATAAAATACAAAAAATGCTTACCAAAGAAAGAAATTGTATCGAGCTCCGCACCCTCCTCCCGCCCTGTGGTGCATCAGATGTCCCTTTATCCAAAAATGTACTCAATGGGACCGTAATGTTGCAACCACACCCAAGTTGACCTGCTGTTAGGAAAAAACGAGTTAGTACATTTCAAACACGAAAAAGGGCATTTTAAAATCAACATGAAAAACCAAAATTCCAAAAAGTATAAAATACAAAAAATGCTTAACAAAGAAAGAAATTGTATCGAGCTGCGCACCCTCCTTGCATCCTGTGGTGCAACAGATGTCCCTTTATCCAAAAATGTACTCAATGGGACCGTAATGTTGCAACCACACCCAAGTTGACCTGCTGTTAGGAAAAAACGAGTTAGTACATTTAAAACATGAAACAGGGCATCTTAAAATCAACATGAAAAACCAAAATTCCAAAAGTATAATATACAAAAAATGCTTACCAAAGAAAGAAATTGTATCGATCTCCGCACCCTCCTCCCGCCCTGTGGTGCAACAGATGTCCCTTTCTCCAAAAATGTACTCAATGGGACCGTAAAGTTGCAACCACACCCAAGTTGAATTGCTGTTAGGATAAAACGAGTTAGTATATTTCAAACATGAAAAAGGGCATTTTAAAATCAACATGAAAGACCAAAATTCCAAAAGTATAAAATACAAAAAATGCTTACCAAAGAAAGAAATTGTATCGAGCTGCGCACCCTCCTCCCGTCCTGTGGTGCAACAGATGTCCCTTTCTCCAAAAATGTACTCAATGGGACCGTAATGTTGCAACCACACCCAAGTTGACCTGCTGTTAGGAAAAAACGAGTTAGTACATTTCAAACATGAAAAAGGGCATTTTAATATCAACATGAAAAACCAAAACTCCAAAAGTATAAAATACAAAAAATGCTTACCAAAGTATTAAATTGTATTGAGCTCCACACCCTCCTCCCGCCCTGTGGTGGAACAGATGTCCCTTTCTCCAAAAATGTACTCAATGGGAGCGTGATGTTGCAACCACTCTCAAGTTGACCTTCTGTTAGGACAAAACGTGTTAGTACATTTCAAACATGAAAAAGGGCATTTTAAAATCTACATGAAAAACCAAAATTCCAAAAGTATAAAATACAAAAAATGCTTACCAAAGAAAGAAATTGTATCGAGCTGCGCACCCTCCTCCCGCATTGTGGTGCAACAGATGTCCCTTTCACCAAAAATGTACTCAATGGGACCGTAATGTTGCAACCACACCCAAGTTGACCTGCTGTTAGGAAAAAACGAGTTAGTACATTTCAAACATGAAAAAGGGCATTTTAAAATCTACATGAAAAACCAAAATTCCAAAAGTATAAAATACAAAAAATGTTTACCAATGAAAGAAATTGTATCGAGCTGCGCACCCTCGTCCCGTCCTGTGGTGCAACAGATGTCCCTTTCTCCAAAAATGTACTCAATGGGACCGTTTTGTTGCAACCACTCCCTAGTTGACCTGCTGTTAGGAATAAACGAGTTAGTACATTTCAAACATGAAAAAGGGCATTTTAAAATCAACATGAAAAACCAAAGTTCCAAAAGTATAAAATACAAAAAATGCTTACCAAAGAAAGAAATTGTATCGAGCTCCGCACCCTCCTCCCGTCCTGTGGTGCAACAGATGTCCCTTTCTCCTAAAATGTACTCAATGGGACCGTAATGTTGCAACCACACCCAAGTTGACCTGCTGTTAGGAAAAAACGAGTTAGTACATTTCAAACATGAAAAAGGGCATTTTAAAATCAACATGAAAAACCAAAATTCCAAAAGTATAAAATACAAAAAATGCTTACCAAAGAAAGAAATTGTATTGAGCTTCACAACCCCCTCCCGCCCTGTGGTGCATCAGATGTCCCTTTCTCCAAAAATGTACTCAATGGGACTGTAATGTTGCAACCACACCCAAGTTGTCCTGCTGTTAGGAAAAAACGAGTTAATACATTTCAAACACGAAAAAGGGCATTTTAAAATCAACATGAAAAACCAAATTTCCAAAAGTGTAAAATACAAAAAATGCTTACCAAAGAAAGAAATTGTATCGAGCTCCGCACCCTCCTCCCGTCCTGTGGTGCAACAGATGTCCCTTTTTCCAAAAATGTACTCAATGGGACCGTAATGTTGCAACCACACCCAAGTTGACCTGCTGTTAGGAAAAAACGAGTTAGTACATTTCAAACATGAAAAAGGGCATTTTAAAATCAACATGAAAAATCAAAATTCCAAAAGTATAAAATACAAAAAATGCTTACCAAAGAAAGAAATTGTATCGAGCTCCGCACCCTCCTCCCGCCCTGTGGTGCAACAGATGTCCCTTTCTCCAAAAATGTACTTATTGGGACCGTAATGTTGCAACCACTCCCAAGTTGACCTGCTGTTAGGAAAAAACGAGTTAGCACATTTCAAACATGAAAAAGGGCATTTTAAAATCAACATGAAAAACCAAAATTCCAAAAGTATAAAATACAAAAAATGCTTACCAAAGAAAGAAATTGTATCGAGCTCCGCACCCTCCTCCCGCCCTGTGGTGCAACAGATGTCCCTTTCTCCAAAAATGTACTCAATGGGACCGTAATGCTGCAACAACACCCAAGCTGACCTGCTGTTAGGAAAAGACGAGTTAGTACATTTCAAACATGAAAAAGGGCATTTTAAAATCAACATGAAAAACCATAATTCACAAAGTATAAAATACAAAAAATGCTTACCAAAGAAAGAAATTGTATTGATCTCCGCACCCTCCTCCCGCCCTGTGGTGCAACAGATGTCCCTTTCTCCAAAAATGTACTCAATGGGACTGTAATGTTGCAACCACACCCAAGCCGACCAGCTGTTAGGAAAAAACGGGTTAGTACATTTCGAACAAGGAAAAGGTCATTTTGACATCAACATGAAAAACCAAAATTCCAAAAGCATAAAATACAAAAAATGCTTACCAAAGAAAGAAATTGTATCGAGCTCCACACCCTCCTCCCGCCCTGTGGTGCAACATATGTCCCTTTCTCCAAAAATGTACTCAATGGGGCCGTAATGTTGCAACCACACCCAAGTTGACCTGCTGTTAGGAAAAAACGAGTTAGTACATTTCAAACATGAAAAAGGGCATTTTAAAATCAACATGAAAAACCAAAATTCCAAAAGCATTAAATACAAAAAATGCTTACCAAAGAAAGAAATTGTATCGAGCTCCGCACCCTCCTCCCGCCCTGTGGTGCAACAGATGTCCCTTTTTCCAAAAATGTACTCAATGGGACCGTAATGTTGCAACCACACCCAAGTTGACCTGCTGTTAGGAAAAACGAGTTAGCACATTTCAAACATGAAAAAGGTCATTTTAAAATCAATATGAAAAACCAAAGTTCCAAAAGTATAAAATCCAAAAAATGCTTACCAAAGAAAGAAATTGTATCGTGCTCCGCACCCTCCTCCCGCTCTGTGGTGCAACAGATGTCCCTTTCTTCAAAAATGTACTCAATGGAACCGTAATGTTGCAACCACACCCAAGTTGACCTGCTGTTAAGAAAAAACGGGTCAGTACATTTCAAACATGAAAAAGGGCACTTTAAAATCAGCATGATGAACCAAAATTCCAAAAGTATAAAATACAAAAATGCTTACCAAAGAAAGAAATTGTATCGAGCTCCGCACCCTCCTCCCGCCCTGTGGTGCAACAGATGTCCCTATCTACAAAAATGTACTCAATGGGACCGTAATGTTGCAACCACTCTCAAGTTGACCTTCTGTTAGGAAAAAACGAGTTAGTACATTTCAAACATGAAGAAGGTCATTTTAAAATCAACATGAAAAACCAAAATTTCAAAAGTATAAAATACAAAAAATGCTTACCAAAGAAAGAAATTGTATCGAGCTCCGCACCCTCCTCCCGCCCTGTGGTGCAACAGATGTCCCTTTCTCCAAAAATGTACTCAATGGGACCGTAATGTTGCAACCACACCCAAGCCGACCTGTTGTTAGGAAAAAACGGGTTAGTACATTTCGAACAAGGAAAAGGGCATTTAAAAATCAAAATGAAAAACCAAAATTCCAAAAGTATAAAATACAAAAAATGCTTAACAAAGAAAGAAATTGTATCGAGCTGCGCACCCTCCTTGCATCCTGTGGTGCAACAGATGTCCCTTTCTCCAAAAATGTACTTAATGGGACCGTAATGTTGCAACCACACCCAAGTTGACCTGCTGTTAGGAAAAAACGAGTTAGTACATTTCAATCATGAAAAAGGGAATTTTAAAATCAACATGAAAAACCAAAATTCCAAAAGTATAATATACAAAAAATGCTTACCAAAGAAAGAAATTGTATCGAGCTCCGCACCCTCCTCCCGCCCTGTGGTGCAACAGATGTCGCTTTCTCCAAAAATGTACTTAATGGGACCGTAATCTTGCAACCACTCCCAAGTTGACCTGCTGTTAGGAAAAAACGAGTTAGTACATTTCAAACATGAAAAAGTGCATTTTAAAATCAACATGAAAGACCAAAATTCCAAAAGTATAAAATACAAAACATGCTTACGAAAGAAAGAAATTGTATCGAGCTGCGCACCCTCCTCCCGTCCTGTGGTGCATCAGATGTCCCTTTCTCCAAAAATGTTCTCAATGGGACCGTAATGTTGCAACCACACCCAAGTTGACCTGCTGTTAGGAAAGAACGAGTTAGTAGATTTCAAACATGAAAAAGGTCGTTTTAAAATCAACATGAAAAACCGAAATTCCAAAAGTATAATATACAAAAAATGCTTACCAAAGAAAGAAATTGTATCGAGCTCCGCACCCTCCTCCCGCCCTGTGGTGCAACAGATGTCCCTTTCTCCAAAAATTTACTCAATGGGACCGTAATGTTGCAACCACACCCAAAATGTCCTGCTGTTAGGAAAAAACGAGTTAATACATTTCAAACATGAAAAAGGGCATTTTAAAATCAACATGAAAAACCAAAATTCCAAAAAGTATAAAATACAAAAAATGCTTAACAAAGAAAGAAATTGTATCGAGCTGCGCACCCTCCTTGCATCCTGTGGTGCAACAGATGTCCCTTTATCCAAAAATGTACTCAATGGGACCGTAATGTTGCAACCACACCCAAGTTGACCTGCTGTTAGGAAAAAACGAGTTAGTACATTTCAAACATGAAACAGGGCATCTTAAAATCAACATGAAAAACCAAAATTCCAAAAGTATAATATACAAAAAATGCTTACCAAAGAAAGAAATTGTATCGATCTCCGCACCCTCCTCCCGCCCTGTGGTGCAACAGATGTCCCTTTCTCCAAAAATTTACTTAATGGGACCGTAATCTTGCAACCACTCCCAAGTTGACCTGCTGTTAGGAAAAAACTAGTTAGTACATTTCAAACCTGAAAAAGGGCATTTTAAAATCAACATGAAAAACCAAAATTCCAAAAGTATAAAATACAAAAAATGCTTACCAAAGAAAGAAATTGTATCGAGCTCCGCACCCTCCTCCTGCCCTGTGGTGCAACACATGTCCCTTTCTCCAAAAATGTACTCAATGGGACCGTAAAGTTGCAACCACACCCAAGTTGAATTGCTGTTAGGATAAAACGAGTTAGTATATTTCAAACATGAAAAAGGGCATTTTAAAATCAACATGAAAGACCAAAATTCCAAAAGTATAAAATACAAAAAATGCTTACCAAAGAAAGAAATTGTATCGAGCTGCGCACCCTCCTCCCGTCCTGTGGTGCAACAGATGTCCCTTTCTCCAAAAATGTACTCAATGTGAGCGTGATGTTGCAACCACTCTCAAGTTGACCTTCTGTTAGGACAAAACGTGTTAGTACATTTCAAACATGAAAAAGGGCATTTTAAAATCTACATGAAAAACCAAAATTCCAAAAGTATAAAATACAAAAAATGCTTACCAAAGAAAGAAATTGTATCGAGCTGCGCACCCTCCTCCCGCATTGTGGTGCAACAGATGTTCCTTTCACCAAAAATGTACTCAATGGGACCGTAATGTTGCAACCACACCCAAGTTGACCTGCTGTTAGGAAAAAACGAGTTAGTACATTTCAAACATGAAAAAGGGCATTTTAAAATCTACATGAAAAACCAAAATTCCAAAAGTATAAAATACAAAAAATGCTTACCAAAGAAAGAAATTGTATCGAGCTGCGCACTCTCGTCCCGTCCTGTGGTGCAACAGATGTCCCTTTCTCCAAAAATGTACTCAATGGGACCGTTTTGTTGCAACCACACCCTAGTTGACCTGCTGTTAGGAATAAACGAGTTAGTACATTTCAAACATGAATAAGGGCATTTTAAAATCAACATGAAAAACCAAAGTTCCAAAAGTATAAAATACAAAAAATGCTTACCAAAGAAAGAAATTGTATCGAGCTCCGCACCCTCCTCCCGTCCTGTGGTGCAACAGATGTCCCTTTCTCCTAAAATGTACTCAATGGGACCGTAATGTTGCAACCACACCCAAGTTGACCTGCTGTTAGGAAAAAACGAGTTAGTACATTTCAAACATGAAAAAGGGCATTTTAAAATCAACATGAAAAACCAAAATTCCAAAAGTATAAAATACAAAAAATGCTTACCAAAGAAAGAAATTGTATTGAGCTTCACAACCCCCTCCCGCCCTGTGGTGCATCAGATGTCCCTTTCTCCAAAAATGTACTCAATGGGACTGTAATGTTGCAACCACACCCAAGTTGTCCTGCTGTTAGGAAAAAACGAGTTAATACATTTCAAACACGAAAAAGGGCATTTTAAAATCAACATGAAAAACCAAAATTCCAAAAGTGTAAAATTCAAAAAATGCTTACCAAAGAAAGAAATTGTATCGAGCTCCGCACCCTCCTCCCGTCCTGTGGTGCAACAGATGTCCCTTTCTCCAAAAATGTACTCAATGGGACCGTAATGTTGCAACCACACCCAAGTTGACCTGCTGTTAGGAAAGAACGAGTTAGTAGATTTCAAACATGAAAAAGGTCGTTTTAAAATCAACATGAAAACCGAAATTCCAAAAGTATAATATACAAAAAATGCTTACCAAAGAAAGAAATTGTATCGAGCTCCGCACCCTCCTCCCGCCCTGTGGTGCAACAGATGTCCCTTTCTCCAAAAATTTACTCAATGGGACCGTAATGTTGCAACCACACCCAAAATGTCCTGCTGTTAGGAAAAAACGAGTTAATACATTTCAAACATGAAAAAGGGCATTTTAAAATCAACATGAAAAACCAAAATTCCAAAAGTATAAAATACAAAAAATGCTTACCAAAGAAAGAAATTGTATCGAGCTGCGCACTCTCGTCCCGTCCTGTGGTGCAACAGATGTCCCTTTCTCCAAAAATGTACTCAATGGGACCGTTTTGTTGCAACCACACCCTAGTTGACCTGCTGTTAGGAATAAACGAGTTAGTACATTTCAAACATGAATAAGGGCATTTTAAAATCAACATGAAAAACCAAAGTTCCAAAAGTATAAAATACAAAAAATGCTTACCAAAGAAAGAAATTGTATCGAGCTCCGCACCCTCCTCCCGTCCTGTGGTGCAACAGATGTCCCTTTCTCCTAAAATGTACTCAATGGGACCGTAATGTTGCAACCACACCCAAGTTGACCTGCTGTTAGGAAAAAACGAGTTAGTACATTTCAAACATGAAAAAGGGCATTTTAAAATCAACATGAAAAACCAAAATTCCAAAAGTATAAAATACAAAAAATGCTTACCAAAGAAAGAAATTGTATTGAGCTTCACAACCCCCTCCCGCCCTGTGGTGCATCAGATGTCCCTTTCTCCAAAAATGTACTCAATGGGACTGTAATGTTGCAACCACACCCAAGTTGTCCTGCTGTTAGGAAAAAACGAGTTAATACATTTCAAACACGAAAAAGGGCATTTTAAAATCAACATGAAAAACCAAAATTCCAAAAGTGTAAAATTCAAAAAATGCTTACCAAAGAAAGAAATTGTATCGAGCTCCGCACCCTCCTCCCGTCCTGTGGTGCAACAGATGTCCCTTTCTCCAAAAATGTACTCAATGGGACCGTAATGTTGCAACCACACCCAAGTTGACCTGCTGTTAGGAAAGAACGAGTTAGTAGATTTCAAACATGAAAAAGGTCGTTTTAAAATCAACATGAAAAACCGAAATTCCAAAAGTATAATATACAAAAAATGCTTACCAAAGAAAGAAATTGTATCGAGCTCCGCACCCTCCTCCCGCCCTGTGGTGCAACAGATGTCCCTTTCTCCAAAAATTTACTCAATGGGACCGTAATGTTGCAACCACACCCAAAATGTCCTGCTGTTAGGAAAAAACGAGTTAATACATTTCAAACATGAAAAAGGGCATTTTAAAATCAACATGAAAAACCAAAGTTCCAAAAGTATAAAATACAAAAAATGCTTACCAAAGAAAGAAATTGTATCGAGCTCCGCACCCTCCTCCCGTCCTGTGGTGCAACAGATGTCCCTTTCTCCTAAAATGTACTCAATGGGACCGTAATGTTGCAACCACACCCAAGTTGACCTGCTGTTAGGAAAAAACGAGTTAGTACATTTCAAACATGAAAAAGGGCATTTTAAAATCAACATGAAAAACCAAAATTCCAAAAGTATAAAATACAAAAAATGCTTACCAAAGAAAGAAATTGTATTGAGCTTCACAACCCCCTCCCGCCCTGTGGTGCATCAGATGTCCCTTTCTCCAAAAATGTACTCAATGGGACTGTAATGTTGCAACCACACCCAAGTTGTCCTGCTGTTAGGAAAAAACGAGTTAATACATTTCAAACACGAAAAAGGGCATTTTAAAATCAACATGAAAAACCAAAATTCCAAAAGTGTAAAATTCAAAAAATGCTTACCAAAGAAAGAAATTGTATCGAGCTCCGCACCCTCCTCCCGTCCTGTGGTGCAACAGATGTCCCTTTCTCCAAAAATGTACTCAATGGGACCGTAATGTTGCAACCACACCCAAGTTGACCTGCTGTTAGGAAAGAACGAGTTAGTAGATTTCAAACATGAAAAAGGTCGTTTTAAAATCAACATGAAAAACCGAAATTCCAAAAGTATAATATACAAAAAATGCTTACCAAAGAAAGAAATTGTATCGAGCTCCGCACCCTCCTCCCGCCCTGTGGTGCAACAGATGTCCCTTTCTCCAAAAATTTACTCAATGGGACCGTAATGTTGCAACCACACCCAAAATGTCCTGCTGTTAGGAAAAAACGAGTTAATACATTTCAAACATGAAAAAGGGCATTTTAAAATCAACATGAAAAACCAAAATTCCAAAAGTATAAAATACAAAAAATGCTTACCAAAGAAAGAAATTGTATCGAGCTCCGCACCCTCCTCCCGTCCTGTGGTGCAACAGATGTCCCTTTCTCCAAAAATTTACTCAATGGGACCGTAATGTTGCAACCACACCCAAAATGTCCTGCTGTTAGGAAAAAACGAGTTAATACATTTCAAACATGAAAAAGGGCATTTTAAAATCAACATGAAAAACCAAAATTCCAAAAGTATAAAATACAAAAAATGCTTACCAAAGAAAGAAATTGTATCGAGCTGCGCACTCTCGTCCCGTCCTGTGGTGCAACAGATGTCCCTTTCTCCAAAAATGTACTCAATGGGACCGTTTTGTTGCAACCACACCCTAGTTGACCTGCTGTTAGGAATAAACGAGTTAGTACATTTCAAACATGAATAAGGGCATTTTAAAATCAACATGAAAAACCAAAGTTCCAAAAGTATAAAATACAAAAAATGCTTACCAAAGAAAGAAATTGTATCGAGCTCCGCACCCTCCTCCCGTCCTGTGGTGCAACAGATGTCCCTTTCTCCTAAAATGTACTCAATGGGACCGTAATGTTGCAACCACACCCAAGTTGACCTGCTGTTAGGAAAAAACGAGTTAGTACATTTCAAACATGAAAAAGGGCATTTTAAAATCAACATGAAAAACCAAAATTCCAAAAGTATAAAATACAAAAAATGCTTACCAAAGAAAGAAATTGTATTGAGCTTCACAACCCCCTCCCGCCCTGTGGTGCATCAGATGTCCCTTTCTCCAAAAATGTACTCAATGGGACTGTAATGTTGCAACCACACCCAAGTTGTCCTGCTGTTAGGAAAAAACGAGTTAATACATTTCAAACACGAAAAAGGGCATTTTAAAATCAACATGAAAAACCAAAATTCCAAAAGTGTAAAATTCAAAAAATGCTTACCAAAGAAAGAAATTGTATCGAGCTCCGCACCCTCCTCCCGTCCTGTGGTGCAACAGATGTCCCTTTCTCCAAAAATGTACTCAATGGGACCGTAATGTTGCAACCACACCCAAGTTGACCTGCTGTTAGGAAAGAACGAGTTAGTAGATTTCAAACATGAAAAAGGTCGTTTTAAAATCAACATGAAAAACCGAAATTCCAAAAGTATAATATACAAAAAATGCTTACCAAAGAAAGAAATTGTATCGAGCTCCGCACCCTCCTCCCGCCCTGTGGTGCAACAGATGTCCCTTTCTCCAAAAATTTACTCAATGGGACCGTAATGTTGCAACCACACCCAAAATGTCCTGCTGTTAGGAAAAAACGAGTTAATACATTTCAAACATGAAAAAGGGCATTTTAAAATCAACATGAAAAACCAAAATTCCAAAAGGTATAAAATACAAAAAATGCTTAACAAAGAAAGAAATTGTATAGAGCTGCGCACCCTCCTTGCATCCTGTGGTGCAACAGATGTCCCTTTATCCAAAAATGTACTCAATGGGACCGTAATGTTGCAACCACACCCAAGTTGACTGCTGTTAGGAAAAAACGAGTTAGTACATTTCAAACATGAAACAGGGCATCTTAAAATCAACATGAAAAACCAATATTCCAAAAGTATAATATACAAAAAATGCTTACCAAAGAAAGAAATTGTATCGATCTCCGCACCCTCCTCCCGCCCTGTGGTGCAACAGATGTCCCTTTCTCCAAAAATTTACTTAATGGGACCGTAATCTTCCAACCACTCCCAAGTTGACCTGCTGTTAGGAAAAAACTAGTTAGTACATTTCAAACCTGAAAAAGGGCATTTTAAAATCAACATGAAAAACCAAAATTCCAAAAGTATAAAATACAAAAAATGCTTACCAAAGAAAGAAATTGTATCGAGCTCCGCACCCTCCTCCTGCCCTGTGGTGCAACACATGTCCCTTTCTCCAAAAATGTACTCAATGGGACCGTAAAGTTGCAACCACACCCAAGTTGAATTGCTGTTAGGATAAAACGAGTTAGTATATTTCAAACATGAAAAAGGGCATTTTAAAATCAACATGAAAGACCAAAATTCCAAAAGTATAAAATACAAAAAATGCTTACCAAAGAAAGAAATTGTATCGAGCTGCGCACCCTCCTCCCGTCCTGTGGTGCAACAGATGTCCCTTTCTCCAAAAATGTACTCAATGGGACCGTAATGTTGCAACCACACCCAAGTTGACCTGCTGTTAGGAAAAAACGAGTTAGTACATTTCAAACATGAAAAAGGGCATTTTAATATCAACATGAAAAACCAAAACTCCAAAAGTATAAAATACAAAAAATGCTTACCAAAGTATTAAATTGTATTGAGCTCCACACCCTCCTCCCGCCCTGTGGTGGAACAGATGTCCCTTTCTCCAAAAATGTACTCAATGGGAGCGTGATGTTGCAACCACTCTCAAGTTGACCTTCTGTTAGGACAAAACGTGTTAGTACATTTCAAACATGAAAAAGGGCATTTTAAAATCTACATGAAAAACCAAAATTCCAAAAGTATAAAATACAAAAAATGCTTACCAAAGAAAGAAATTGTATCGAGCTGCGCACCCTCCTCCCGCATTGTGGTGCAACAGATGTTCCTTTCACCAAAAATGTACTCAATGGGACCGTAATGTTGCAACCACACCCAAGTTGACCTGCTGTTAGGAAAAAACGAGTTAGTACATTTCAAACATGAAAAAGGGCATTTTAAAATCTACATGAAAAACCAAAATTCCAAAAGTATAAAATACAAAAAATGCTTACCAAAGAAAGAAATTGTATCGAGCTGCGCACCCTCGTCCCGTCCTGTGGTGCAACAGATGTCCCTTTCTCCAAAAATGTACTCAATGCGACCGTTTTGTTGCAACCACACCCTAGTTGACCTGCTGTTAAGAATAAACGAGTTAGTACATTTCAAACATGAATAAGGGCATTTTAAAATCAACATGAAAAACCAAAGTTCCAAAAGTATAAAATACAAAAAATGCTTACCAAAGAAAGAAATTGTATCGAGCTCCGCACCCTCCTCCCGTCCTGTGGTGCAACATATGTCCCTTTCTCCTAAAATGTACTCAATGGGACCGTAATGTTGCAACCACACCCAAGTTGACCTGCTGTTAGGAAAAAACGAGTTAGTACATTTCATACATGAAAAAGGGCATTTTAAAATCAACATGAAAAACCAAAATTCCAAAAGTATAAAATACAAAAAATGCTTACCAAAGAAAGAAATTGTATTGAGCTTCACAACCCCCTCCCGCCCTGTGGTGCATCAGATGTCCCTTTCTCCAAAAATGTACTCAATGGGACTGTAATGTTGCAACCACACCCAAGTTGTCCTGCTGTTAGGAAAAAACGAGTTAATACATTTCAAACACGAAAAAGGGCATTTTAAAATCAACATGAAAAACCAAAATTCCAAAAGTGTAAAATACAAAAAATGCTTACCAAAGAAAGAAATTGTATCGAGCTCCGCACCCTCCTCCCGTCCTGTGGTGCAACAGATGTCCCTTTTTCCAAAAATGTACTCAATGGGACCGTAATGTTGCAACCACACCCAAGTTGACCTGCTGTTAGGAAAGAACGAGTTAGTAGATTTCAAACATGAAAAAGGTCGTTTTAAAATCAACATGAAAAACCGAAATTCCAAAAGTATAATATACAAAAAATGCTTACCAAAGAAAGAAATTGTATCGAGCTCCGCACCCTCCTCCCGCCCTGTGGTGCAACAGATGTCCCTTTCTCCAAAAATTTACTCAATGGGACCGTAATGTTGCAACCACACCCAAAATGTCCTGCTGTTAGGAAAAAACGAGTTAATACATTTCAAACATGAAAAAGGGCATTTTAAAATCAACATGAAAAACCAAAATTCCAAAAAGTATAAAATACAAAAAATGCTTAACAAAGAAAGAAATTGTATCGAGCTGCGCACCCTCCTTGCATCCTGTGGTGCAACAGATGTCCCTTTCTCCAAAAATGTACTCAATGGGACCGTAATGTTGCAACAACACCCAAGCTGACCTGCTGTTAGGAAAAGACGAGTTAGTACATTTCAAACATGAAAAAGGGCATTTTAAAATCAACATGAAAAACCATAATTCAAAAAGTATAAAATACAAAAAATGCTTACCAAAGAAAGAAATTGTATTGATCTCCGCACCCTCCTCCCGCCCTGTGGTGCAACAGATGTCCCTTTCTCCAAAAATGTACTCAATGGGACTGTAATGTTGCAACCACACCCAAGCCGACCAGCTGTTAGGAAAAAACGGGTTAGTACATTTCGAACAAGGAAAAGGTCATTTTGAAATCAACATGAAAAACCAAAATTCCAAAAGCATAAAATACAAAAAATGCTTACCAAAGAAAGAAATTGTATCGAGCTCCACACCCTCCTCCCGCCCTGTGGTGCAACATATGTCCCTTTCTCCAAAAATGTACTCAATGGGGCCGTAATGTTGCAACCACACCCAAGTTGAATTGCTGTTAGGATAAAACGAGTTAGTATATTTCAAACATGAAAAAGGGCATTTTAAAATCAACATGAAAGACCAAAATTCCAAAAGTATAAAATACAAAAAATGCTTACCAAAGAAAGAAATTGTATCGAGCTGCGCACCCTCCTCCCGTCCTGTGGTGCAACAGATGTCCCTTTCTCCAAAAATGTACTCAATGTGAGCGTGATGTTGCAACCACTCTCAAGTTGACCTTCTGTTAGGACAAAACGTGTTAGTACATTTCAAACATGAAAAAGGGCATTTTAAAATCTACATGAAAAACCAAAATTCCAAAAGTATAAAATACAAAAAATGCTTACCAAAGAAAGAAATTGTATCGAGCTGCGCACCCTCCTCCCGCATTGTGGTGCAACAGATGTTCCTTTCACCAAAAATGTACTCAATGGGACCGTAATGTTGCAACCACACCCAAGTTGACCTGCTGTTAGGAAAAAACGAGTTAGTACATTTCAAACATGAAAAAGGGCATTTTAAAATCTACATGAAAAACCAAAATTCCAAAAGTATAAAATACAAAAAATGCTTACCAAAGAAAGAAATTGTATCGAGCTGCGCACCCTCGTCCCGTCCTGTGGTGCAACAGATGTCCCTTTCTCCAAAAATGTACTCAATGGGACCGTTTTGTTGCAACCACACCCTAGTTGACCTGCTGTTAGGAATAAACGAGTTAGTACATTTCAAACATGAATAAGGGCATTTTAAAATCAACATGAAAAACCAAAGTTCCAAAAGTATAAAATACAAAAAATGCTTACCAAAGAAAGAAATTGTATCGAGCTCCGCACCCTCCTCCCGTCCTGTGGTGCAACAGATGTCCCTTTCTCCTAAAATGTACTCAATGGGACCGTAATGTTGCAACCACACCCAAGTTGACCTGCTGTTAGGAAAAAACGAGTTAGTACATTTCAAACATGAAAAAGGGCATTTTAAAATCAACATGAAAAACCAAAATTCCAAAAGTATAAAATACAAAAAATGCTTACCAAAGAAAGAAATTGTATTGAGCTTCACAACCCCCTCCCGCCCTGTGGTGCATCAGATGTCCCTTTCTCCAAAAATGTACTCAATGGGACTGTAATGTTGCAACCACACCCAAGTTGTCCTGCTGTTAGGAAAAAACGAGTTAATACATTTCAAACACGAAAAAGGGCATTTTAAAATCAACATGAAAAACCAAAATTCCAAAAGTGTAAAATTCAAAAAATGCTTACCAAAGAAAGAAATTGTATCGAGCTCCGCACCCTCCTCCCGTCCTGTGGTGCAACAGATGTCCCTTTCTCCAAAAATGTACTCAATGGGACCGTAATGTTGCAACCACACCCAAGTTGACCTGCTGTTAGGAAAGAACGAGTTAGTAGATTTCAAACATGAAAAAGGTCGTTTTAAAATCAACATGAAAAACCGAAATTCCAAAAGTATAATATACAAAAAATGCTTACCAAAGAAAGAAATTGTATCGAGCTCCGCACCCTCCTCCCGCCCTGTGGTGCAACAGATGTCCCTTTCTCCAAAAATTTACTCAATGGGACCGTAATGTTGCAACCACACCCAAAATGTCCTGCTGTTAGGAAAAAACGAGTTAATACATTTCAAACATGAAAAAGGGCATTTTAAAATCAACATGAAAAACCAAAATTCCAAAAAGTATAAAATACAAAAAATGCTTAACAAAGAAAGAAATTGTATCGAGCTGCGCACCCTCCTTGCATCCTGTGGTGCAACAGATGTCCCTTTATCCAAAAATGTACTCAATGGGACCGTAATGTTGCAACCACACCCAAGTTGACTGCTGTTAGGAAAAAACGAGTTAGTACATTTCAAACATGAAACAGGGCATCTTAAAATCAACATGAAAAACCAATATTCCAAAAGTATAATATACAAAAAATGCTTACCAAAGAAAGAAATTGTATCGATCTCCGCACCCTCCTCCCGCCCTGTGGTGCAACAGATGTCCCTTTCTCCAAAAATTTACTTAATGGGACCGTAATCTTCCAACCACTCCCAAGTAGACCTGCTGTTAGGAAAAAACTAGTTAGTACATTTCAAACCTGAAAAAGGGCATTTTAAAATCAACATGAAAAACCAAAATTCCAAAAGTATAAAATACAAAAAATGCTTACCAAAGAAAGAAATTGTATCGAGCTCCGCACCCTCCTCCTGCCCTGTGGTGCAACACATGTCCCTTTCTCCAAAAATGTACTCAATGGGACCGTAAAGTTGCAACCACACCCAAGTTGAATTGCTGTTAGGATAAAACGAGTTAGTATATTTCAAACATGAAAAAGGGCATTTTAAAATCAACATGAAAGACCAAAATTCCAAAAGTATAAAATACAAAAAATGCTTACCAAAGAAAGAAATTGTATCGAGCTGCGCACCCTCCTCCCGTCCTGTGGTGCAACAGATGTCCCTTTCTCCAAAAATGTACTCAATGGGACCGTAATGTTGCAACCACACCCAAGTTGACCTGCTGTTAGGAAAAAACGAGTTAGTACATTTCAAACATGAAAAAGGGCATTTTAATATCAACATGAAAAACCAAAACTCCAAAAGTATAAAATACAAAAAATGCTTACCAAAGTATTAAATTGTATTGAGCTCCACACCCTCCTCCCGCCCTGTGGTGGAACAGATGTCCCTTTCTCCAAAAATGTACTCAATGGGAGCGTGATGTTGCAACCACTCTCAAGTTGACCTTCTGTTAGGACAAAACGTGTTAGTACATTTCAAACATGAAAAAGGGCATTTTAAAATCTACATGAAAAACCAAAATTCCAAAAGTATAAAATACAAAAAATGCTTACCAAAGAAAGAAATTGTATCGAGCTGCGCACCCTCCTCCCGCATTGTGGTGCAACAGATGTTCCTTTCACCAAAAATGTACTCAATGGGACCGTAATGTTGCAACCACACCCAAGTTGACCTGCTGTTAGGAAAAAACGAGTTAGTACATTTCAAACATGAAAAAGGGCATTTTAAAATCTACATGAAAAACCAAAATTCCAAAAGTATAAAATACAAAAAATGCTTACCAAAGAAAGAAATTGTATCGAGCTGCGCACCCTCGTCCCGTCCTGTGGTGCAACAGATGTCCCTTTCTCCAAAAATGTACTCAATGCGACCGTTTTGTTGCAACCACACCCTAGTTGACCTGCTGTTAGGAATAAACGAGTTAGTACATTTCAAACATGAATAAGGGCATTTTAAAATCAACATGAAAAACCAAAGTTCCAAAAGTATAAAATACAAAAAATGCTTACCAAAGAAAGAAATTGTATCGAGCTCCGCACCCTCCTCCCGTCCTGTGGTGCAACATATGTCCCTTTCTCCTAAAATGTACTCAATGGGACCGTAATGTTGCAACCACACCCAAGTTGACCTGCTGTTAGGAAAAAACGAGTTAGTACATTTCATACATGAAAAAGGGCATTTTAAAATCAACATGAAAAACCAAAATTCCAAAAGTATAAAATACAAAAAATGCTTACCAAAGAAAGAAATTGTATTGAGCTTCACAACCCCCTCCCGCCCTGTGGTGCATCAGATGTCCCTTTCTCCAAAAATGTACTCAATGGGACTGTAATGTTGCAACCACACCCAAGTTGTCCTGCTGTTAGGAAAAAACGAGTTAATACATTTCAAACACGAAAAAGGGCATTTTAAAATCAACATGAAAAACCAAAATTCCAAAAGTGTAAAATACAAAAAATGCTTACCAAAGAAAGAAATTGTATCGAGCTCCGCACCCTCCTCCCGTCCTGTGGTGCAACAGATGTCCCTTTTTCCAAAAATGTACTCAATGGGACCGTAATGTTGCAACCACACCCAAGTTGACCTGCTGTTAGGAAAGAACGAGTTAGTAGATTTCAAACATGAAAAAGGTCGTTTTAAAATCAACATGAAAAACCGAAATTCCAAAAGTATAATATACAAAAAATGCTTACCAAAGAAAGAAATTGTATCGAGCTCCGCACCCTCCTCCCGCCCTGTGGTGCAACAGATGTCCCTTTCTCCAAAAATTTACTCAATGGGACCGTAATGTTGCAACCACACCCAAAATGTCCTGCTGTTAGGAAAAAACGAGTTAATACATTTCAAACATGAAAAAGGGCATTTTAAAATCAACATGAAAAACCAAAATTCCAAAAAGTATAAAATACAAAAAATGCTTAACAAAGAAAGAAATTGTATCGAGCTGCGCACCCTCCTTGCATCCTGTGGTGCAACAGATGTCCCTTTCTCCAAAAATGTACTCAATGGGACCGTAATGTTGCAACAACACCCAAGCTGACCTGCTGTTAGGAAAAGACGAGTTAGTACATTTCAAACATGAAAAAGGGCATTTTAAAATCAACATGAAAAACCATAATTCAAAAAGTATAAAATACAAAAAATGCTTACCAAAGAAAGAAATTGTATTGATCTCCGCACCCTCCTCCCGCCCTGTGGTGCAACAGATGTCCCTTTCTCCAAAAATGTACTCAATGGGACTGTAATGTTGCAACCACACCCAAGCCGACCAGCTGTTAGGAAAAAACGGGTTAGTACATTTCGAACAAGGAAAAGGTCATTTTGAAATCAACATGAAAAACCAAAATTCCAAAAGCATAAAATACAAAAAATGCTTACCAAAGAAAGAAATTGTATCGAGCTCCACACCCTCCTCCCGCCCTGTGGTGCAACATATGTCCCTTTCTCCAAAAATGTACTCAATGGGGCCGTAATGTTGCAACCACACCCAAGTTGACCTGCTGTTAGGAAAAAACGAGTTAGTACATTTCATACATGAAAAAGGGCATTTTAAAATCAAAATGAGAAACCAAAATTCCAAAAGCATAAAATCCAAAAAATGCTTACCAAAGAAAGAAATTGTATCGAGCTCCGCACCCTCCTCCCGCATTGTGGTGCAACAGATGTCCCTTTCTGCAAAAATGTACTCAATGGGACCATAATTTTGCAACCACACCCAAGTTGACCTGCTGTTAGGAAAAACGAGTTAGTACATTTCAAACATGAAAAAGGGCATTTTAATATCAATATTAAAAACCAAAATTCCAAAAGCATAAAATCAAAAAATGCTTACCAAAGAAGGAAATTGTATCGAGCTCCGCACCCTCCTCACGCCCTGTGGTGCAACAGATGTCCCTTTCTCCAAAAATGTACTCAATGGGACCGTAATGTTGCAACCACACCCAAGTTGACCTGCTGTTAGGAAAAAACGGGTTAGTACATTTCAAACATGAAAAAGGGCACTTTAAAATCAGCATGAAGAACCAAAATTCTTAAAGTATAAAATACAAAAATGCTTACCAAAGAAAGAAATTGTATCGAGCTCCGCACCCTCCTACCACCCTGTGGTGCAACAGATGTCCCTTTCTCCAAAAATGTACTCAATGGGACTGTAATGTTGCAACAACTCTCAAGTTGACCTTCTGTTAGGAAAAAACGAGTTAATACTTTTCAAACATGAAAAAGGTCATTGTAAACTCAACGTGAAAAACCAAATTCCAAAAGTATAAAATACAAAAAATGCTTACCAAAGAAAGAAATTGTATCCAGCTCCGCACCCTTCTCCGCCCTGTGGTGCAACAGATGTCCCTTTCTCCAAAAATGTACTCAATGGGACCGTGATGTTGCAACCACACCCAAGTTGACCTGCTGTTAGGAAAAAACGAGTTAGTACATTTCAAACATGAAAAAGGTCATTTTAAAATCAACATGAAAAACCAAAATTCCAATAGTATAAAATACACAAAATGCATACCAAAGAAAGAAATTGTATCGAGCTCCGCACCCTCCTCCCGCCCTGTGGTGCAACAGATGTACCTTTCTCCAAAAATGTCCTCAATGGAACCGTAATGTTGCAACCACACCCAAGTTGACCTGCTGTTAGGAAAAAACGAGTTAGTACATTTCAAACATGAAAAAGGGCATTTTAAAATCAACATGAAAAACCAAAATTCCAAAAGCATTAAATACAAAAAATGCTTACCAAAGAAAGAAATTGTATCGAGCTCCGCACCCTCCTCCCGCCCTGTGGTGCAACAGATGTCCCTTTCTCCAAAAATGTACTCAATGGGACCGTAATGTTGCAACCACACCCAAGTTGACCTGCTGTTAGGAAAAACGAGTTAGCACATTTCAAACATGAAAAAGGTCATTTTAAAATCAATATGAAAAACCAAAGTTCCAAAAGTATAAAATCCAAAAAATGCTTACCAAAGAAAGAAATTGTATCGTGCTCCGCACCCTCCTCCCGCTCTGTGGTGCAACAGATGTCCCTTTCTTCAAAAATGTACTCAATGGAACCGTAATGTTGCAACCACACCCAAGTTGACCTGCTGTTAAGAAAAAACGGGTTAGTACATTTCAAACATGAAAAAGGGCACTTTAAAATCAGCATGATGAACCAAAATTCCAAAAGTATAAAATACAAAAATGCTTACCAAAGAGAGAAATTGTATCGAGCTCCGCACCCTCCTCCCGCCCTGTGGTGCAACAGATGTCCCTATCTACAAAAATGTACTCAATGGGACCGTAATGTTGCAACCACTCTCAAGTTGACCTGCTGTTAGGAAAAAACGAGTTAGTAAATTTCAAACATGAAAAAGGGCATTTTAAAATCAACATGAAAAACCAAAATTCCAAAAGTATAAAATACAAAAAATGCTTACCAATAAAGAAATTGTATCGAGCTCCGCACCCTCCTCCCGCCCTGTGGTGCAACAGATGTCCCTTTCTCCAAAAATGTACTCAATGGGACCTTAATGTTGCAACCACACCCAAGTTGACCTGCTGTTAGGAAAAAACGAGTTAGTAAATTTCAAACATGAAAAAGGGCATTTTAAAATCAACATGAAAAACCAAAATTCCAAAAGTATAAAATACAAAAAATGGTTACCAAAGAAAGAAATTGTATCGAGCTACGAACCCTCCTCCCGCCCTGTGGTGCAACAGATGTCCCTTTCTCCAAAAATGTACTCAATGGGACCTTAATGTTGCAACCACACCCAAGTTGACCTGCAGTTAGGAAAAAACGAGTTAGTACATTTAAAACATGAAAAAGGGCATTTTAAAATCAACATGAAAAACCAAAATTACAAAAGTATAAAATACAAAAAATGCTTACCAAAGAAAGAAATTGTATCGAGCTCCGCACCCTCCTCCCGCCCTGTGGTGCAACAGATGTCCCTCCCTCCAAAAATGTACTCAATGGGACTGTAATGTTGCAACCACTCTCAAGTTGACCTGCTGTTAGGAAAAAACGAGTTAGTACATTTGAAATATGAAAAAGGGCATTTTAAAATCAACATGAAAAACCAAAACTCCAAAAGTATAAAATACAAAAAATGCTTACCAAAGAAAGAAATTGTATCGAGATCCGCACCCTCCTCCCGCCCTGTGGTGCAACAGATGTCCCTTTCTCCAAAAATGTACTCAATGGGACAGTAATGTTGCAACCACACCCAAGTTGACCTGCTGTTAGGAAAAAACGAGTTAGTACATTTCAAACATGAAAAAGGGCATTTTAAAATCAACATGAAAAACCAAAATTCCAAAAGTATAAAACACAAAAAATGTTTACCAAAGAAAGAAATTGTATCGAGCTCCGCACCCTCCTCCAGGCCCTATGGTGCAACAGATGTCCCTTTCTCAAAAATGTACTCAATGGGACCGTATTGTTGCAACCACTCCCAAGTTGACCTGCTGTTAGGAAAAAACGAGTTAGTACATTTCAAACACGAAAAAGGTCATTTTAAAATCAACATGGAAAACCAAAATTCCAAAAGTATAAAATACAAAAAATGCTTACCAAAGAAAGAAATTGTATCGAGCTCCGCACCCTCCTCCCGCCCTGTGGTGCAACAGATGTCCCTTTCTCCAAAAATGTACTCAATGGGACCGTAATGTTGCAACCACTCCCAAGTTGACCTGCTGTTAGGAAAAAACGAGTTAGCACATTTCAACATGAAAAAGGGCATTTTAAAATCAACATGAAAAATCAAAATTCCAAAAGTATAAAATACAAAAAATGCTTACCAAAGAAAGAAATTGTATCGAGCTCCGCACCCTCCTCCCGCCCTGTGGTGCAACAGATGTTCCTTTCTCCAAAAATGTACTCAATGGGACCGTAATGTTGCAACCACACCCAAGTTGACCTGCTGTTAGGAAAAAACGAGTTAGTACATTTCAAACATGAAAAAGGGCATTTTAAAATCAACATGAAAAACCAAAATTCCAAAAGTATAAAATACAAAAAATGCTTACCAAAGAAAGAAATTGTATCGAGTTGCGCACCCTCGTCCCGCCCTGTGGTGCAACAGATGTCCCTATCTACAAAAATGTACTCAATGGGACCGTAATGTTGCAACCACTCTCAAGTTGACCTTCTGTTAGGAAAAAACGAGTTAGTACATTTCAAACATGAAAAAGGTCATTTTAAAATCAACATGAAAAACCAAAATTTCAAAAGTATAAAATACAAAAAATGCTTACCAAAGAAAGAAATTGTATCGAGCTCCACTCCCTCCTCCCGCCCTGTGGTGCAACAGATGTCCCTTTCTCCAAAAATGTACTCAATGGGACCGTAATGTTGCAACCACTCTCAAGTTGACCTGCTGTTAGGAAAAAACGAGTTAGTACATTTCAAACATGAAAAAGGGCATTTTAAAATCAACAGGAAAAACCAAAATTCCAAAAGTATAAAAAACAAAAAATGCTTACCAATAAAGAAATTGTATCGAGCTCCGCACCCTCCTCCCGCCCTGTGGTGGAACAGATGTCCCTTTCTCCAAAAATGTACTCAATGGGACCTTAATGTTGCAACCACACCCAAGTTGACCTGCTGTTAGGAAAAAACGAGTTAGTAAATTTCAAACATGAAAAAGGGCATTTTAAAATCAACATGAAAAACCAAAACTCCAAAAGTATAAAGTACAAAAAATGCTTACCAAAGAATGAAATTGTATCGAGCTCCGCACCCCCCCCCCCCGCCCTGTGGTGCAACAGATGTCCCTTTCTCCAAAAATGTACTCAATGTGACCGTAATGTTGCAACCACACCCAAGTTGACCTGCTGTTAGGAAAAAACGAGTTAGTACATTTCAAACATGAAAAAGGGTATTTTAAAATCAACATGAAAAACCAAAATTCCAAAAGTATAAAATACAAAAAGTGCTTACCAAATAAAGAAATTGTATCGAGTTCCGCACCCTCCTCCCGCCCTGTGGTGCAACAGATGTCCCTTTCTCCATAAATGTACTCAATGGGACAGTAATGTTGCAACCACACCCAAGTTGACCTGCTGTTAGGAAAAAACGAGTTAGTACATTTCAAACATGAAAAAGGGCATTTTAAAATCAACATGAAAAACCAAAATTCCAAAAGTATAAAATACAAAAAATGCTTACCAAAGAAAGAAATTGTATCGAGCTCCGCACCCTCCTCCCGCCCTGTGGTGCAACAGATGTCCCTTTCTCCAAAAATGTACTCAATGGGACCGTAATGTTGCAACCACACCCTAGTTGACCTGCTGTTAGGAAAAAACGAGTTAGTACATTTCAAACATGAAAAAGGGCATTTTAAAATCAACATGAAAAACCAAAATTACAAAAGTATAAAATACAAAAAATGCTTACCAAAGAAAGAAATTGTATCGAGCTCCGCACCCTCCTCCCGACCTGTGGTGCAACAGATGTCCCTCTCTCCAAAAATGTACTCAATGGGACTGTAATGTTGCAACCACTCTCAAGTTGACCTGCTGTTAGGAAAAAACGAGTTAGTACATTTGAAATATGAAAAAGGGCATTTTAAAATCAACATGAAAAACCAAAACTCCAAAAGTATAATATACGGAAATTGCTTACCAAAGAATTAAATTGTATTGAGCTCCGCACCCTCCTCCCGCCCTGTGGTGGAACAGATGTCCCTTTCTCCAAAAATGTACTCAATGGGAGCGTAATGTTGCAACCACTCTCAAGTTGACCTGCTGTTAGGACAAAACGTGTTAGTACATTTCAAACATGGAAAAGGGCATTTTAAAATCTACATGAAAAACCAAAATTCCAAAAGTATAAAATACAAAAAATGCTTACCAAAAAAGAAATTGTATCGAGCTCCGCACCCTCCTCCCGCCCTGTGGTGCAACAGATGTCCCTTTCTCCAAAAATGTACTCAATGGGACCGTAATGTTGCAACCACACCCAAGTTGACCTGCTGTTAGGAAAAAACGAGTTAGTACATTTCAAACATGAAAAAGGGCATTTTAAAATCAACATGAAAAACCAAAATTCCAAAAGTATAAAACACAAAAAATGTTTACCAAAGAAAGAAATTGTATCGAGCTCCGCACCCTCCTCCAGGCCCTATGGTGCAACAGATGTCCCTTTCTCAAAAATGTACTCAATGGGACCGTATTGTTGCAACCACTCCCAAGTTGACCTGCTGTTAGGAAAAAACGAGTTAGTACATTTCAAACATGAAAAAGGTCATTTTAAAATCAACATGAAAAACCAAAATTCCAAAAGTATAAAATACAAAAAATGCTTACCAAAGAAAGAAATTGTATCGAGCTCCGCACCCTCCTCCCGCCCTGTGGTGCAACAGATGTCCCTTTCTCCAAAAATGTACTCAATGGGACCGTAATGTTGCAACCACTCCCAAGTTGACCTGCTGTTAGGAAAAAACGAGTTAGCACATTTCAAACATGAAAAAGGGCATTTTAAAATCAACATGAAAAATCAAAATTCCAAAAGTATAAAATACAAAAAATGCTTACCAAAGAAAGAAATTGTATCGAGCTCCGCACCCTCCTCCCGCCCTGTGGTGCAACAGATGTTCCTTTCTCCAAAAATATACTCAATGGGACCGTAGTGTTGCAACCACACCCAAGTTGACCTGCTGTTAGGAAAAAACGAGTTAGTACATTTCAAACATGAAAAAGGGCATTTTAAAATCAACATGAAAAACCAAAATTCCAAAAGTATACAATACAAAAAATGCTTACCAAAGAAAGAAATTGTATCGAGCTCCGCACCCTCCTCCCGTCCTGTGGTGCAACAGATGTCCCTTTATCCTAAAATGTACTCAATGGGACCGTAATGTTGCAACCACACCCAAGTTGACCTGCTGTTAGGAAAAAACGAGTTAGTACATTTCAAACATGAAAAAGGGCATTTTAAAATCAACATGAAAAACCAAAATTCCAAAAGTATAAAATACAAAAATGCTTACCAAAGAAAGAAATTGTATTGAGCTCCAAAACCCCCTCCAGCCCTGTGGTGCATCAGATGTCCCTTTCTCCAAAAATGTACTCAATGGGACTGTAATGTTGCAACCACACCCAAGTTGTCCTGCTGTTAGGAAAAAACGAGTTAATACATTTCAAACATGAAAAAGGGCATTTTAAAATCAACATGAAAAACCAAAATTCCAAAAGTGTAAAATACAAAAAATGCTTACCAAAGAAAGAAATTGTATCGAGCTCCGCACCTTCCTCCCGTCCTGTGGTGCAACAGATGTCCCTTTCTCCAAAAATGTACTCAATGGGACCGTAATGTTACAACCACACCCAAGTTGAACTGCTGTTAGGAACAACCGAGTTAGTACATTTCAAACATGAAAAAGGGCATTTTAAAATCAACATGAAAAATCAAAATTCCAAAAGTATAAAATACAAAAAATGCTTACCAAAGAAAGAAATTGTATCGAGCTCCGCTCCCTCCTCCCGCCCTGTGGTGCAACAGATGTCCCTTTCTCCGAAAATGTACTCAATGGGACCGTAATGTTGCAACCACTCCCAAGTTGACCTGCTGTTAGGAAAAAACGAGTTAGCACATTTCAAACATGAAAAAGGGCATTTTAAAATCAACATGAAAAACCAAAATTCCAAAAGTATAAAATACAAAAAATGCTTACCAAAGAAAGAAATTGTATCGAGCTCCGCACCCTCCTCCCGACCTGTGGAGCAACAGATGTCCCTTTCTCCTAAAATGTACTCAATGGGACCGTAATGTTGCAACCACACCCAAGTTGACCTGCTGTTAGGAAAAAACGAGTTAGTACATTTCAAACAAGAAAAAGGGCATTTTAAAATCAACATGAAAAACCGAAATTCCAAAAGTATAAAATACAAAAAATGCTTACCAAAGAAAGAAATTGTATTGAGCTCCACAACCCCCTCCCGCCCTGTGGTGCATCAGATGTCCCTTTCTCCAAAAATGTACTCAATGGGACTGTAATGTTGCAACCACACCCAAGTTGTCCTGCTGTTAGGAAAAAACGAGTTAATACATTTCAAACATGAAAAAGGGCATTTTAAAATCAACATGAAAAACCAAAATTCCAAAAGTGTAAAATACAAAAAATGCTTACCAAAGAAAGAAATTGTATCGAGCTGCGCACCCTCGTCCCGCCCTGTGGTGCAACAGATGTCCCTATCTACAAAAATGTACTCAATGGGACCGTAATGATGCAACCACTCTCAAGTTGACCTTCTGTTAGGAAAAAACGAGTTAGTACATTTCAAACATGAAAAAGGTCATTTTAAAATCAACATGAAAAACCAAAATTTCAAAAGTATAAAATACAAAAAATGGTTACCAAAGAAAGAAATTGTATCGAGCTACGAACCCTCCTCCTGCCCTGTGGTGCAACAGATGTCCCTTTCTCCAAAAATGTACTCAATGGGATCTTAATGTTGCAACCACACCCAAGTTGACCTGCTGTTAGGAAAAAACGAGTTAGTACATTTCAAACATGAAATAGGTCATTCTAAAATCAACATGAAAAACCAAAATTCCAAAAGTATAAAATACAAAAAATGCATACCAAAGAAAGAAATTGTATCGAGCTCCGCACCCTCCTCCCGCCCTGTGGTGCAACAGATGTCCCTTTCTCCAAAAATGTCCTCAATGGAACCGTAATGTTGCAACCACACCCAAGTTGACCTGCTGTTAGGAAAAAACGAGTTAGTACATTTCAAACATGAAAAAGGGCATTTTAAAATCAACATGAAAAACCAAAATTCCAAAAGCATTAAATACAAAAAATGCTTACCAAAGAAAGAAATTGTATCGAGCTCCGCACCCTCCTCCCGCCCTGTGGTGCAACAGATGTCCCTTTCTCCAAAAATGTACTCAATGGGACCGTAATGTTGCAACCACACCCAAGTTGACCTGCTGTTAGGAAAAACGAGTTATCACATTTCAAACATCAAAAAGGTCATTTTAAAATCAATATGAAAAACCAAAGTTCCAAAAGTATAAAATCCAAAAAATGCTTACCAAAGAAAGAAATTGTATCGTGCTCCGCACCCTCCTCCCGCCCTGTGGTGCAACAGATGTCCCCTTCTTCAAAAATGTACTCAATGGAACCGTAATGTTGCAACCACACCCAAGTTGACCTGCTGTTAAGAAAAAACGGGTTAGTACATTTCAAACATGAAAAAGGGCACTTTAAAATCAGCATGATGAACCAAAATTCCAAAAGTATAAAATACAAAAATGCTTACCAAAGAAAGAAATTGTATCGAGCTCCGCACCCTCCTCCCGCCCTGTGGTGCAACAGATGTCCCTATCTACAAAAATGTACTCAATGGGACCGTAATGTTGCAACCACTCTCAAGTTGACCTTCTGTTAGGAAAAAACGAGTTAGTACATTTCAAACATGAAAAAGGTCATTTTAAAATCAACATGAAAAACCAAAATTTCAAAAGTATAAAATACAAAAAATGCTTACCAAAGAAAGAAATTGTATCGAGCTCCACACCCTCCTCCCGCCCTGTGGTGCAACAGATGTCCCTTTCTCCAAAAATGTACTCAATGGGACCGTAATGTTGCAACCACTCCCAAGTTGACCTGCTGTTAGGAAAAAACGAGTTAGCACATTTCAACATGAAAAAGGGCATTTTAAAATCAACATGAAAAATCAAAATTCCAAAAGTATAAAATACAAAAAATGCTTACCGAAGAAAGAAATTGTATCGAGCTCCGCACCCTCCTCCCGCCCTGTGGTGCAACAGATGTTCCTTTCTCCAAAAATGTACTCAATGGGACCGTAATGTTGCAACCACACCCAAGTTGACCTGCTGTTAGGAAAAAACGAGTTAGTACATTTCAAACATGAAAAAGGGCATTTTAAAATCAACATGAAAAACCAAAATTCCAAAAGTATAAAATACAAAAAATGCTTACCAAAGAAAGAAATTGTTCCGAGCTGCGCACCCTCGTCCCGCCCTGTGGTGCAACAGATGTCCCTATCTACAAAAATGTACTCAATGGGACCGTAATGTTGCAACCACTCTCAAGTTGACCTTCTGTTAGGAAAAAACGAGTTAGTACATTTCAAACATGAAAAAGGTCATTTTAAAATCAACATGAAAAACCAAAATTTCAAAAGTATAAAATACAAAAAATGCTTACCAAAGAAAGAAATTGTATCGAGCTCCACACCCTCCTCCCGCCCTGTGGTGCAACAGATGTCCCTTTCTCCAAAAATGTACTCAATGGGACCGTAATGTTGCAACCACTCTCAAGTTGACCTGCTGTTAGGAAAAAACGAGTTAGTACATTTCAAACATGAAAAAGGGCATTTTAAAATCAACAGGAAAAACCAAAATTCCAAAAGTATAAAATACAAAAAATGCTTACCAATAAAGAAATTGTATCGAGCTCCGCACCCTCCTCCCGCCCTGTGGTGGAACAGATGTCCCTTTCTCCAAAAATGTACTCAATGGGACCTTAATGTTGCAACCACACCCAAGTTGACCTGCTGTTAGGAAAAAACGAGTTAGTAAATTTCAAACATGAAAAAGGGCATTTTAAAATCAACATGAAAAACCAAAATTCCAAAAGTATAAAATACAAAAAATGGTTACCAAAGAAAGAAATTGTATCGAGCTACGAACCCTCCTCCCGCCCTGTGGTGCAACAGATGTCCCTTTCTCCAAAAATGTACTCAATGGGACCTTAATGTTGCAACCACACCCAAGTTGACCTGCTGTTAGGAAAAAACGAGTTAGTACATTTCAAACATGAAAAAGGGCATTTTAAAATCAACATGAAAAACCAAAATTACAAAAGTATAAAATTCAAAAAATGCTTACCAAAGAAAGAAATTGTATCGAGCTCCGCACCCTCCCCCCGCACTGTGGTGCAACAGATGTCCCTTTCTCCAAAAATGTACTCAATGGGACCGTAATGTTGCAACCACACCCAAGTTGACCTGCTGTTAGGAAAAAACGAGTTAGTACATTTCAAACATGAATAAGGGCATTTTAAAATCAACATGAAAAACCAAAAATCCAAAAGTATAAAATACAAAAAATGCTTACCAAAGAAAGAAATTGTATCGAGCTCCGCACCCTCCTCCCGCCCTGTGGTGCAACAGATGTCCCTTTCTCCAAAAATGTACTCAATGGGACCGTAATGTTGCAACCACACCCAAGTTCACCTGCTGTTAGGAAAAAACGTGTTAGTACATTTCAACCATGAAAAAGGGCATTTTAAAATCAACATGAAAAACCAAAACTCCAAAAGTATAAAGTACAAAAAATGCTTACCAAAGAATGAAATTGTATCGAGCTCCGCACCCCCCCCCCCCCCCCCCGCCCTGTGGTGCAACAGATGTCCCTTTCTCCGAAAATGTACTCAATGTGACCGTAATGTTGCAACCACACCCAAGTTGACCTGCTGTTAGGAAAAAACGAGTTAGTACATTTCAAACATGAAAAAGGGTATTTTAAAATCAACATGAAAAACCAAAATTCCAAAAGTATAAAATACAAAAAGTGCTTACCAAATAAAGAAATTGTATCGAGTTCCGCACCCTCCTCCCGCCCTGTGGTGCAACAGATGTCCCTTTCTCCATAAATGTACTCAATGGGACAGTAATGTTGCAACCACACCCAAGTTGACCTGCTGTTAGGAAAAAACGAGTTAGTACATTTCAAACATGAAAAAGGGCATTTTAAAATCAACATGAAAAACCAAAATTCCAAAAGTATAAAATACAAAAAATGCTTACCAAAGAAAGAAATTGTATCGAGCTCCGCACCCTCCTCCCGCCCTGTGGTGCAACAGATGTCCCTTTCTCCAAAAATGTACTCAATGGGACCGTAATGTTGCAACCACACCCTAGTTGACCTGCTGTTAGGAAAAAACGAGTTAGTACATTTCAAACATGAAAAAGGGCATTTTAAAATCAACATGAAAAACCAAAATTACAAAAGTATAAAATACAAAAAATGCTTACCAAAGAAAGAAATTGTATCGAGCTCCGCACCCTCCTCCCGACCTGTGGTGCAACAGATGTCCCTCTCTCCAAAAATGTACTCAATGGGACTGTAATGTTGCAACCACTCTCAAGTTGACCTGCTGTTAGGAAAAAACGAGTTAGTACATTTGAAATATGAAAAAGGGCATTTTAAAATCAACATGAAAAACCAAAATTCCAAAAGCATTAAATACAAAAAATGCTTACCAAAGAAAGAAATTGTATCGAGCTCCGCACCCTCCTCCCGCCCTGTGGTGCAACAGATGTCCCTTTCTCCAAAAATGTACTCAATGGGACCGTAATGTTGCAACCACACCCAAGTTGACCTGCTGTTAGGAAAAACGAGTTAGCACATTTCAAACATGAAAAAGGTCATTTTAAAATCAATATGAAAAACCAAAGTTCCAAAAGTATAAAATCCAAAAAATGCTTACCAAAGAAAGAAATTGTATCGTGCTCCGCACCCTCCTCCCGCTCTGTGGTGCAACAGATGTCCCTTTCTTCAAAAATGTACTCAATGGAACCGTAATGTTGCAACCACACCCAAGTTGACCTGCTGTTAAGAAAAAACGGGTTAGTACATTTCAAACATGAAAAAGGGCACTTTAAAATCAGCATGATGAACCAAAATTCCAAAAGTATAAAATACAAAAATGCTTACCAAAGAGAGAAATTGTATCGAGCTCCGCACCCTCCTCCCGCCCTGTGGTGCAACAGATGTCCCTATCTACAAAAATGTACTCAATGGGACCGTAATGTTGCAACCACTCTCAAGTTGACCTGCTGTTAGGAAAAAACGAGTTAGTAAATTTCAAACATGAAAAAGGGCATTTTAAAATCAACATGAAAAACCAAAATTCCAAAAGTATAAAATACAAAAAATGCTTACCAATAAAGAAATTGTATCGAGCTCCGCACCCTCCTCCCGCCCTGTGGTGCAACAGATGTCCCTTTCTCCAAAAATGTACTCAATGGGACCTTAATGTTGCAACCACACCCAAGTTGACCTGCTGTTAGGAAAAAACGAGTTAGTAAATTTCAAACATGAAAAAGGGCATTTTAAAATCAACATGAAAAACCAAAATTCCAAAAGTATAAAATACAAAAAATGCTTACCAAAGAAAGAAATTGTATCGAGCTACGAACCCTCCTCCCGCCCTGTGGTGCAACAGATGTCCCTTTCTCCAAAAATGTACTCAATGGGACCTTAATGTTGCAACCACACCCAAGTTGACCTGCAGTTAGGAAAAAACGAGTTAGTACATTTAAAACATGAAAAAGGGCATTTTAAAATCAACATGAAAAACCAAAATTACAAAAGTATAAAATACAAAAAATGCTTACCAAAGAAAGAAATTGTATCGAGCTCCGCACCCTCCTCCCGCCCTGTGGTGCAACAGATGTCCCTATCTACAAAAATGTACTCAATGGGACCGTAATGTTGCAACCACTCTCAAGTTGACCTTCTGTTAGGAAAAAACGAGTTAGTACATTTCAAACATGAAAAAGGTCATTTTAAAATCAACATGAAAAACCAAAATTTCAAAAGTATAAAATACAAAAAATGCTTACCAAAGAAAGAAATTGTATCGAGCTCCACTCCCTCCTCCCGCCCTGTGGTGCAACAGATGTCCCTTTCTCCAAAAATGTACTCAATGGGACCGTAATGTTGCAACCACTCTCAAGTTGACCTGCTGTTAGGAAAAAACGAGTTAGTACATTTCAAACATGAAAAAGGGCATTTTAAAATCAACAGGAAAAACCAAAATTCCAAAAGTATAAAATACAAAAAATGCTTACCAATAAAGAAATTGTATCGAGCTCCGCACCCTCCTCCCGCCCTGTGGTGGAACAGATGTCCCTTTCTCCAAAAATGTACTCAATGGGACCTTAATGTTGCAACCACACCCAAGTTGACCTGCTGTTAGGAAAAAACGAGTTAGTAAATTTCAAACATGAAAAAGGGCATTTTAAAATCAACATGAAAAACCAAAATTCCAAAAGTATAAAATACAAAAAATGGTTACCAAAGAAAGAAGTTGTATCGAGCTACGAACCCTCCTCCCGCCCTGTGGTGCAACAGATGTCCCTTTCTCCAAAAATGTACTCAATGGGACCTTAATGTTGCAACCACACCCAAGTTGACCTGCTGTTAGGAAAAAACGAGTTAGTACATTTCAAACATGAAAAAGGGCATTTTAAAATCAACATGAAAAACCAAAATTACAAAAGTATAAAATTCAAAAAATGCTTACCAAAGAAAGAAATTGTATCGAGCTCCGCACCCTCCTCCCGCACTGTGGTGCAACAGATGTCCCTTTCTCCAAAAATGTACTCAATGGGACCGTAATGTTGCAACCACACCCAAGTTGACCTGCTGTTAGGAAAAAACGAGTTAGTACATTTCAAACATGAATAAGGGCATTTTAAAATCAACATGAAAAACCAAAATTCCAAAAGTATAAAATACAAAAAATGCTTACCAAAGAAAGAAATTGTATCGAGCTCCGCACCCTCCTCCCGCCCTGTGGTGCAACAGATGTCCCTTTCTCCAAAAATGTACTCAATGGGACCGTAATGTTGCAACCACACCCAAGTTCACCTGCTGTTAGGAAAAAACGTGTTAGTACATTTCAACCATGAAAAAGGGCATTTTAAAATCAACATGAAAAACCAAAACTCCAAAAGTATAAAGTACAAAAAATGCTTACCAAAGAATGAAATTGTATCGAGCTCCGCACCCCCCCCCCCCCCGCCCTGTGGTGCAACAGATGTCCCTTTCTCCAAAAATGTACTCAATGTGACCGTAATGTTGCAACCACACCCAAGTTGACCTGCTGTTAGGAAAAAACGAGTTAGTACATTTCAAACATGAAAAAGGGTATTTTAAAATCAACATGAAAAACCAAAATTCCAAAAGTATAAAATACAAAAAGTGCTTACCAAATAAAGAAATTGTATCGAGTTCCGCACCCTCCTCCCGCCCTGTGGTGCAACAGATGTCCCTTTCTCCATAAATGTACTCAATGGGACAGTAATGTTGCAACCACACCCAAGTTGACCTGCTGTTAGGAAAAAACGAGTTAGTACATTTCAAACATGAAAAAGGGCATTTTAAAATCAACATGAAAAACCAAAATTCCAAAAGTATAAAATACAAAAAATGCTTACCAAAGAAAGAAATTGTATCGAGCTCCGCACCCTCCTCCCGCCCTGTGGTGCAACAGATGTCCCTTTCTCCAAAAATGTACTCAATGGGACCGTAATGTTGCAACCACACCCTAGTTGACCTGCTGTTAGGATAAAACGAGTTAGTACATTTCAAACATGAAAAAGGGCATTTTAAAATCAACATGAAAAACCAAAATTACAAAAGTATAAAATACAAAAAATGCTTACCAAAGAAAGAAATTGTATCGAGCTCCGCACCCTCCTCCCGACCTGTGGTGCAACAGATGTCCCTCTCTCCAAAAATGTACTCAATGGGACTGTAATGTTGCAACCACTCTCAAGTTGACCTGCTGTTAGGAAAAAACGAGTTAGTACATTTGAAATATGAAAAAGGGCATTTTAAAATCAACATGAAAAACCAAAACTCCAAAAGTATAATATACGGAAATTGCTTACCAAAGAATTAAATTGTATTGAGCTCCGCACCCTCCTCCCGCCCTGTGGTGGAACAGATGTCCCTTTCTCCAAAAATGTACTCAATGGGAGCGTAATGTTGCAACCACTCTCAAGTTGACCTGCTGTTAGGACAAAACGTATTAGTACATTTCAAACATGGAAAAGGGCATTTTAAAATCTACATGAAAAACCAAAATTCCAAAAGTATAAAATACAAAAAATGCTTACCAAAAAAGAAATTGTATCGAGCTCCGCACCCTCCTCCCGCCCTGTGGTGCAACAGATGTCCCTTTCTCCAAAAATGTACTCAATGGGACCGTAATGTTGCAACCACACCCAAGTTGACCTGCTGTTAGGAAAAAACGAGTTAGTACATTTCAAACATGAAAAAGGGCATTTTAAAATCAACATGAAAAACCAAAATTCCAAAAGTATAAAACACAAAAAATGTTTACCAAAGAAAGAAATTGTATCGAGCTCCGCACCCTCCTCCAGGCCCTATGGTGCAACAGATGTCCCTTTCTCAAAAATGTACTCAATGGGACCGTATTGTTGCAACCACTCCCAAGTTGACCTGCTGTTAGGAAAAAACGAGTTAGTACATTTCAAACATGAAAAAGGTCATTTTAAAATCAACATGAAAAACCAAAATTCCAAAAGTATAAAATACAAAAAATGCTTACCAAAGAAAGAAATTGTATCGAGCTCCGCACCCTCCTCCCGCCCTGTGGTGCAACAGATGTCCCTTTCTCCAAAAATGTACTCAATGGGACCGTAATGTTGCAACCACTCCCAAGTTGACCTGCTGTTAGGAAAAAACGAGTTAGCACATTTCAAACATGAAAAAGGGCATTTTAAAATCAACATGAAAAATCAAAATTCCAAAAGTATAAAATACAAAAAATGCTTACCAAAGAAAGAAATTGTATCGAGCTCCGCACCCTCCTCCCGCCCTGTGGTGCAACAGATGTTCCTTTCTCCAAAAATATACTCAATGGGACCGTAGTGTTGCAACCACACCCAAGTTGACCTGCTGTTAGGAAAAAACGAGTTAGTACATTTCAAACATGAAAAAGGGCATTTTAAAATCAACATGAAAAACCAAAATTCCAAAAGTATACAATACAAAAAATGCTTACCAAAGAAAGAAATTGTATCGAGCTCCGCACCCTCCTCCCGTCCTGTGGTGCAACAGATGTCCCTTTCTCCTAAAATGTACTCAATGGGACCGTAATGTTGCAACCACACCCAAGTTGACCTGCTGTTAGGAAAAAACGAGTTAGTACATTTCAAACATGAAAAAGGGCATTTTAAAATCAACATGAAAAACCAAAATTCCAAAAGTATAAAATACAAAAATGCTTACCAAAGAAAGAAATTGTATTGAGCTCCACAACCCCCTCCAGCCCTGTGGTGCATCAGATGTCCCTTTCTCCAAAAATGTACTCAATGGGACTGTAATGTTGCAACCACACCCAAGTTGTCCTCCTGTTAGGAAAAAACGAGTTAATACATTTCAAACATGAAAAAGGGCATTTTAAAATCAACATGAAAAACCAAAATTCCAAAAGTGTAAAATACAAAAAATGCTTACCAAAGAAAGAAATTGTATCGAGCTCCGCACCCTCCTCCCGTCCTGTGGTGCAACAGATGTCCCTTTCTCCAAAAATGTACTCAATGGGACCGTAATGTTACAACCACACCCAAGTTGACCTGCTGTTAGGAACAACCGAGTTAGTACATTTCAAACATGAAAAAGGGCATTTTAAAATCAACATGAAAAATCAAAATTCCAAAAGTATAAAATACAAAAAATGCTTACCAAAGAAAGAAATTGTATCGAGCTCCGCTCCCTCCTCCCGCCCTGTGGTGCAACAGATGTCCCTTTCTCCGAAAATGTACTCAATGGGACCGTAATGTTGCAACCACTCCCAAGTTGACCTGCTGTTAGGAAAAAACGAGTTAGCACATTTCAAACATGAAAAAGGGCATTTTAAAATCAACATGAAAAACCAAAATTCCAAAAGTATAAAATACAAAAAATGCTTACCAAAGAAAGAAATTGTATCGAGCTCCGCACCCTCCTCCCGACCTGTGGAGCAACAGATGTCCCTTTCTCCTAAAATGTACTCAATGGGACCGTAATGTTGCAACCACACCCAAGTTGACCTGCTGTTAGGAAAAAACGAGTTAGTACATTTCAAACAAGAAAAAGGGCATTTTAAAATCAACATGAAAAACCGAAATTCCAAAAGTATAAAATACAAAAAATGCTTACCAAAGAAAGAAATTGTACTGAGCTCCACAACCCCCTCCCGCCCTGTGGTGCATCAGATGTCCCTTTCTCCAAAAATGTACTCAATGGGACTGTAATGTTGCAACCACACCCAAGTTGTCCTGCTGTTAGGAAAAAACGAGTTAATACATTTCAAACATGAAAAAGGGCATTTTAAAATCAACATGAAAAACCAAAATTCCAAAAGTGTAAAATACAAAAAATGCTTACCAAAGAAAGAAATTGTATCGAGCTGCGCACCCTCGTCCCGCCCTGTGGTGCAACAGATGTCCCTATCTACAAAAATGTACTCAATGGGACCGTAATGATGCAACCACTCTCAAGTTGACCTTCTGTTAGGAAAAAACGAGTTAGTACATTTCAAACATGAAAAAGGTCATTTTAAAATCAACATGAAAAACCAAAATTTCAAAAGTATAAAATACAAAAAATGGTTACCAAAGAAAGAAATTGTATCGAGCTACGAACCCTCCTCCTGCCCTGTGGTGCAACAGATGTCCCTTTCTCCAAAAATGTACTCAATGGGATCTTAATGTTGCAACCACACCCAAGTTGACCTGCTGTTAGGAAAAAACGAGTTAGTACATTTCAAACATGAAATAGGTCATTCTAAAATCAACATGAAAAACCAAAATTCCAAAAGTATAAAATACAAAAAATGCATACCAAAGAACGAAATTGTATCGAGCTCCGCACCCTCCTCCCGCCCTGTGGTGCAACAGATGTCCCTTTCTCCAAAAATGTCCTCAATGGAACCGTAATGTTGCAACCACACCCAAGTTGACCTGCTGTTAGGAAAAAACGAGTTAGTACATTTCAAACATGAAAAAGGGCATTTTAAAATCAACATGAAAAACCAAAATTCCAAAAGCATTAAATACAAAAAATGCTTACCAAAGAAAGAAATTGTATCGTTCTCCGCACCCTCCTCCCGCCCTGTGGTGCAACAGATGTCCCTTTCTCCAAAAATGTACTCAATGGGACCGTAATGTTGCAACCACACCCAAGTTGACCTGCTGTTAGGAAAAACGAGTTATCACATTTCAAACATCAAAAAGGTCATTTTAAAATCAACATGAAAAACCAAAGTTCCAAAAGTATAAAATCCAAAAAATGCTTACCAAAGAAAGAAATTGTATCGTGCTCCGCACCCTCCTCCCGCCCTGTGGTGCAACAGATGTCCCTTTCTTCAAAAATGTACTCAATGGAACCGTAATGTTGCAACCACACCCAAGTTGACCTGCTGTTAAGAAAAAACGGGTTAGTACATTTCAAACATGAAAAAGGGCACTTTAAAATCAGCATGATGAACCAAAATTCCAAAAGTATAAAATACAAAAATGCTTACCAAAGAAAGAAATTGTATCGAGCTCCGCACCCTCCTCCCGCCCTGTGGTGCAACAGATGTCCCTATCTACAAAAATGTACTCAATGGGACCGTAATGTTGCAACCACTCTCAAGTTGACCTTCTGTTAGGAAAAAACGAGTTAGTACATTTCAAACATGAAAAAGGTCATTTTAAAATCAACATGAAAAACCAAAATTTCAAAAGTATAAAATACAAAAAATGCTTACCAAAGAAAGAAATTGTATCGAGCTCCACACCCTCCTCCCGCCCTGTGGTGCAACAGATGTCCCTTTCTCCAAAAATGTACTCAATGGGACCGTAATGTTGCAACCACTCCCAAGTTGACCTGCTGTTAGGAAAAAACGAGTTAGCACATTTCAACATGAAAAAGGGCATTTTAAAATCAACATGAAAAATCAAAATTCCAAAAGTATAAAATACAAAAAATGCTTACCGAAGAAAGAAATTGTATCGAGCTCCGCACCCTCCTCCCGCCCTGTGGTGCAACAGATGTTCCTTTCTCCAAAAATGTACTCAATGGGACCGTAATGTTGCAACCACACCCAAGTTGACCTGCTGTTAGGAAAAAACGAGTTAGTACATTTCAAACATGAAAAAGGGCATTTTAAAATCAACATGAAAAACCAAAATTCCAAAAGTATAAAATACAAAAAATGCTTACCAAAGAAAGAAATTGTATCGAGCTGCGCACCCTCGTCCCGCCCTGTGGTGCAACAGATGTCCCTATCTACAAAAATGTACTCAATGGGACCGTAATGTTGCAACCACTCTCAAGTTGACCTTCTGTTAGGAAAAAACGAGTTAGTACATTTCAAACATGAAAAAGGTCATTTTAAAATCAACATGAAAAACCAAAATTTCAAAAGTATAAAATACAAAAAATGCTTACCAAAGAAAGAAATTGTATCGAGCTCCACACCCTCCTCCCGCCCTGTGGTGCAACAGATGTCCCTTTCTCCAAAAATGTACTCAATGGGACCGTAATGTTGCAACCACTCTCAAGTTGACCTGCTGTTAGGAAAAAACGAGTTAGTACATTTCAAACATGAAAAAGGGCATTTTAAAATCAACAGGAAAAACCAAAATTCCAAAAGTATAAAATACAAAAAATGCTTACCAATAAAGAAATTGTATCGAGCTCCGCACCCTCCTCCCGCCCTGTGGTGGAACAGATGTCCCTTTCTCCAAAAATGTACTCAATGGGACCTTAATGTTGCAACCACACCCAAGTTGACCTGCTGTTAGGAAAAAACGAGTTAGTAAATTTCAAACATGAAAAAGGGCATTTTAAAATCAACATGAAAAACCAAAATTCCAAAAGTATAAAATACAAAAAATGGTTACCAAAGAAAGAAATTGTATCGAGCTACGAACCCTCCTCCCGCCCTGTGGTGCAACAGATGTCCCTTTCTCCAAAAATGTACTCAATGGGACCTTAATGTTGCAACCACACCCAAGTTGACCTGCTGTTAGGAAAAAACGAGTTAGTACATTTCAAACATGAAAAAGGGCATTTTAAAATCAACATGAAAAACCAAAATTACAAAAGTATAAAATTCAAAAAATGCTTACCAAAGAAAGAAATTGTATCGAGCTCCGCACCCTCCCCCCGCACTGTGGTGCAACAGATGTCCCTTTCTCCAAAAATGTACTCAATGGGACCGTAATGTTGCAACCACACCCAAGTTGACCTGCTGTTAGGAAAAAACGAGTTAGTACATTTCAAACATGAATAAGGGCATTTTAAAATCAACATGAAAAACCAAAAATCCAAAAGTATAAAATACAAAAAATGCTTACCAAAGAAAGAAATTGTATCGAGCTCCGCACCCTCCTCCCGCCCTGTGGTGCAACAGATGTCCATTTCTCCAAAAATGTACTCAATGGGACCGTAATGTTGCAACCACACCCAAGTTCACCTGCTGTTAGGAAAAAACGTGTTAGTACATTTCAACCATGAAAAAGGGCATTTTAAAATCAACATGAAAAACCAAAACTCCAAAAGTATAAAGTACAAAAAATGCTTACCAAAGAATGAAATTGTATCGAGCTCCGCACCCCCCCCCCCCGCCCTGTGGTGCAACAGATGTCCCTTTCTCCAAAAATGTACTCAATGTGACCGTAATGTTGCAACCACACCCAAGTTGACCTGCTGTTAGGAAAAAACGAGTTAGTACATTTCAAACATGAAAAAGGGTATTTTAAAATCAACATGAAAAACCAAAATTCCAAAAGTATAAAATACAAAAAGTGCTTACCAAATAAAGAAATTGTATCGAGTTCCGCACCCTCCTCCCGCCCTGTGGTGCAACAGATGTCCCTTTCTCCATAAATGTACTCAATGGGACAGTAATGTTGCAACCACACCCAAGTTGACCTGCTGTTAGGAAAAAACGAGTTAGTACATTTCAAACATGAAAAAGGGCATTTTAAAATCAACATGAAAAACCAAAATTCCAAAAGTATAAAATACAAAAAATGCTTACCAAAGAAAGAAATTGTATCGAGCTCCGCACCCTCCTTCCGCCCTGTGGTGCAACAGATGTCCCTTTCTCCAAAAATGTACTCAATGGGACCGTAATGTTGCAACCACACCCTAGTTGACCTGCTGTTAGGAAAAAACGAGTTAGTACATTTCAAACATGAAAAAGGGCATTTTAAAATCAACATGAAAAACCAAAATTACAAAAGTATAAAATACAAAAAATGCTTACCAAAGAAAGAAATTGTATCGAGCTCCGCACCCTCCTCCCGACCTGTGGTGCAACAGATGTCCCTCTCTCCAAAAATGTACTCAATGGGACTGTAATGTTGCAACCACTCTCAAGTTGACCTGCTGTTAGGAAAAAACGAGTTAGTACATTTGAAATATGAAAAAGGGCATTTTAAAATCAACATGAAAAACCAAAACTCCAAAAGTATAAAATACGGAAATTGCTTACCAAAGAATTAAATTGTATTGAGCTCCGCACCCTCCTCCCGCCCTGTGGTGGAACAGATGTCCCTTTCTCCAAAAATGTACTCAATGGGAGCGTAATGTTGCAACCACTCTCAAGTTGACCTGCTGTTAGGACAAAACGTGTTAGTACATTTCAAACATGGAAAAGGGCATTTTAAAATCTACATGAAAAACCAAAATTCCAAAAGTATAAAATACAAAAAATGCTTACCAAAAAAGAAATTGTATCGAGCTCCGCACCCTCCTCCCGCCCTGTGGTGCAACAGATGTCCCTTTCTCCAAAAATGTACTCAATGGGACCGTAATGTTGCAACCACACCCAAGTTGACCTGCTGTTAGGAAAAAACGAGTTAGTACATTTCAAACATGAAAAAGGGCATTTTAAAATCAACATGAAAAACCAAAATTCCAAAAGTATAAAATACAAAAAATGCTTACCAAAGAAAGAAATTGTATCGAGCTGCGCACCCTCGTCCCGCCCTGTGGTGCAACAGATGTCCCTATCTACAAAAATGTACTCAATGGGACCGTAATGTTGCAACCACTCTCAAGTTGACCTTCTGTTAGGAAAAAACGAGTTAGTACATTTCAAACATGAAAAAGGTCATTTTAAAATCAACATGAAAAACCAAAATTTCAAAAGTATAAAATACAAAAAATGCTTACCAAAGAAAGAAATTGTATCGAGCTCCACACCCTCCTCCCGCCCTGTGGTGCAACAGATGTCCCTTTCTCCAAAAATGTACTCAATGGGACCGTAATGTTGCAACCACTCTCAAGTTGACCTGCTGTTAGGAAAAAACGAGTTAGTACATTTCAAACATGAAAAAGGGCATTTTAAAATCAACAGGAAAAACCAAAATTCCAAAAGTATAAAATACAAAAAATGCTTACCAATAAAGAAATTGTATCGAGCTCCGCACCCTCCTCCCGCCCTGTGGTGGAACAGATGTCCCTTTCTCCAAAAATGTACTCAATGGGACCTTAATGTTGCAACCACACCCAAGTTGACCTGCTGTTAGGAAAAAACGAGTTAGTAAATTTCAAACATGAAAAAGGGCATTTTAAAATCAACATGAAAAACCAAAATTCCAAAAGTATAAAATACAAAAAATGGTTACCAAAGAAAGAAATTGTATCGAGCTACGAACCCTCCTCCCGCCCTGTGGTGCAACAGATGTCCCTTTCTCCAAAAATGTACTCAATGGGACCTTAATGTTGCAACCACACCCAAGTTGACCTGCTGTTAGGAAAAAACGAGTTAGTACATTTCAAACATGAAAAAGGGCATTTTAAAATCAACATGAAAAACCAAAATTACAAAAGTATAAAATTCAAAAAATGCTTACCAAAGAAAGAAATTGTATCGAGCTCCGCACCCTCCCCCCGCACTGTGGTGCAACAGATGTCCCTTTCTCCAAAAATGTACTCAATGGGACCGTAATGTTGCAACCACTCCCAAGTTGACCTGCTGTTAGGAAAAAACGAGTTAGTACATTTCAAACATGAATAAGGGCATTTTAAAATCAACATGAAAAACCAAAATTCCAAAAGTATAAAATACAAAAAATGCTTACCAAAGAAAGAAATTGTATCGAGCTCCGCACCCTCCTCCCGCCCTGTGGTGCAACAGATGTCCCTTTCTCCAAAAATGTACTCAATGGGACCGTAATGTTGCAACCACACCCAAGTTCACCTGCTGTTAGGAAAAAACGTGTTAGTACATTTCAACCATGAAAAAGGGCATTTTAAAATCAACATGAAAAACCAAAACTCAAAAAGTATAAAGTACAAAAAATGCTTACCAAAGAATGAAATTGTATCGAGCTCCGCACCCCCCCCCCCCCCGCCCTGTGGTGCAACAGATGTCCCTTTCTCCAAAAATGTACTCAATGTGACCGTAATGTTGCAACCACACCCAAGTTGACCTGCTGTTAGGAAAAAACGAGTTAGTACATTTCAAACATGAAAAAGGGTATTTTAAAATCAACATGAAAAACCAAAATTCCAAAAGTATAAAATACAAAAAGTGCTTACCAAATAAAGAAATTGTATCGAGTTCCGCACCCTCCTCCCGCCCTGTGGTGCAACAGATGTCCCTTTCTCCATAAATGTACTCAATGGGACAGTAATGTTGCAACCACACCCAAGTTGACCTGCTGTTAGGAAAAAACGAGTTAGTACATTTCAAACATGAAAAAGGGCATTTTAAAATCAACATGAAAAACCAAAATTCCAAAAGTATAAAATACAAAAAATGCTTACCAAAGAAAGAAATTGTATCGAGCTCCGCACCCTCCTCCCGCCCTGTGGTGCAACAGATGTCCCTTTCTCCAAAAATGTACTCAATGGGACCGTAATGTTGCAACCACACCCTAGTTGACCTGCTGTTAGGAAAAAACGAGTTAGTACATTTCAAACATGAAAAAGGGCATTTTAAAATCAACATGAAAAACCAAAATTACAAAAGTATAAAATACAAAAAATGCTTACCAAAGAAAGAAATTGTATCGAGCTCCGCACCCTCCTCCCGACCTGTGGTGCAACAGATGTCCCTCTCTCCAAAAATGTACTCAATGGGACTGTAATGTTGCAACCACTCTCAAGTTGACCTGCTGTTAGGAAAAAACGAGTTAGTACATTTGAAATATGAAAAAGGGCATTTTAAAATCAACATGAAAAACCAAAACTCCAAAAGTATAAAATACGGAAATTGCTTACCAAAGAATTAAATTGTATTGAGCTCCGCACCCTCCTCCCGCCCTGTGGTGGAACAGATGTCCCTTTCTCCAAAAATGTACTCAATGGGAGCGTAATGTTGCAACCACTCTCAAGTTGACCTGCTGTTAGGACAAAACGTGTTAGTACATTTCAAACATGGAAAAGGGCATTTTAAAATCTACATGAAAAACCAAAATTCCAAAAGTATAAAATACAAAAAATGCTTACCAAAAAAGAAATTGTATCGAGCTCCGCACCCTCCTCCCGCCCTGTGGTGCAACAGATGTCCCTTTCTCCAAAAATGTACTCAATGGGACCGTAATGTTGCAACCACACCCAAGTTGACCTGCTGTTAGGAAAAAACGAGTTAGTACATTTCAAACATGAAAAAGGGCATTTTAAAATCAACATGAAAAACCAAAATTCCAAAAGTATAAAATACAAAAAATGCTTACCAAAGAAAGAAATTGTATCGAGCTGCGCACCCTCGTCCCGCCCTGTGGTGCAACAGATGTCCCTATCTACAAAAATGTACTCAATGGGACCGTAATGTTGCAACCACTCTCAAGTTGACCTTCTGTTAGGAAAAAACGAGTTAGTACATTTCAAACATGAAAAAGGTCATTTTAAAATCAACATGAAAAACCAAAATTTCAAAAGTATAAAATACAAAAAATGCTTACCAAAGAAAGAAATTGTATCGAGCTCCACACCCTCCTCCCGCCCTGTGGTGCAACAGATGTCCCTTTCTCCAAAAATGTACTCAATGGGACCGTAATGTTGCAACCACTCTCAAGTTGACCTGCTGTTAGGAAAAAACGAGTTAGTACATTTCAAACATGAAAAAGGGCATTTTAAAATCAACAGGAAAAACCAAAATTCCAAAAGTATAAAATACAAAAAATGCTTACCAATAAAGAAATTGTATCGAGCTCCGCACCCTCCTCCCGCCCTGTGGTGGAACAGATGTCCCTTTCTCCAAAAATGTACTCAATGGGACCTTAATGTTGCAACCACACCCAAGTTGACCTGCTGTTAGGAAAAAACGAGTTAGTAAATTTCAAACATGAAAAAGGGCATTTTAAAATCAACATGAAAAACCAAAATTCCAAAAGTATAAAATACAAAAAATGGTTACCAAAGAAAGAAATTGTATCGAGCTACGAACCCTCCTCCCGCCCTGTGGTGCAACAGATGTCCCTTTCTCCAAAAATGTACTCAATGGGACCTTAATGTTGCAACCACACCCAAGTTGACCTGCTGTTAGGAAAAAACGAGTTAGTACATTTCAAACATGAAAAAGGGCATTTTAAAATCAACATGAAAAACCAAAATTACAAAAGTATAAAATTCAAAAAATGCTTACCAAAGAAAGAAATTGTATCGAGCTCCGCACCCTCCCCCCGCACTGTGGTGCAACAGATGTCCCTTTCTCCAAAAATGTACTCAATGGGACCGTAATGTTGCAACCACTCCCAAGTTGACCTGCTGTTAGGAAAAAACGAGTTAGTACATTTCAAACATGAATAAGGGCATTTTAAAATCAACATGAAAAACCAAAATTCCAAAAGTATAAAATACAAAAAATGCTTACCAAAGAAAGAAATTGTATCGAGCTCCGCACCCTCCTCCCGCCCTGTGGTGCAACAGATGTCCCTTTCTCCAAAAATGTACTCAATGGGACCGTAATGTTGCAACCACACCCAAGTTCACCTGCTGTTAGGAAAAAACGTGTTAGTACATTTCAACCATGAAAAAGGGCATTTTAAAATCAACATGAAAAACCAAAACTCCAAAAGTATAAAGTACAAAAAATGCTTACCAAAGAATGAAATTGTATCGAGCTCCGCACCCCCCCCCCCCCCACCCCCCGCCCTGTGGTGCAACAGTTGTCCCTTTCTCCAAAAATGTACTCAATGTGACCGTAATGTTGCAACCACACCCAAGTTGACCTGCTGTTAGGAAAAAACGAGTTAGTACATTTCAAACATGAAAAAGAGTATTTTAAAATCAACATGAAAAACCAAAATTCCAAAAGTATAAAATACAAAAAGTGCTTACCAAATAAAGAAATTGTATCGAGTTCCGCACCCTCCTCCCGCCCTGTGGTGCAACAGATGTCCCTTTCTCCATAAATGTACTCAATGGGACAGTAATGTTGCAACCACACCCAAGTTGACCTGCTGTTAGGAAAAAACGAGTTAGTACATTTCAAACATGAAAAAGGGCATTTTAAAATCAACATGAAAAACCAAAATTCCAAAAGTATAAAATACAAAAAATGCTTACCAAAGAAAGAAATTGTATCGAGCTCCGCACCCTCCTCCCGCCCTGTGGTGCAACAGATGTCCCTTTCTCCAAAAATGTACTCAATGGGACCGTAATGTTGCAACCATACCCTAGTTGACCTGCTGTTAGGAAAAAACGAGTTAGTACATTTCAAACATGAAAAAGGGCATTTTAAAATCAACATGAAAAACCAAAATTACAAAAGTATAAAATACAAAAAATGCTTACCAAAGAAAGAAATTGTATCGAGCTCCGCACCCTCCTCCCGACCTGTGGTGCAACAGATGTCCCTCTCTCCAAAAATGTACTCAATGGGACTGTAATGTTGCAACCACTCTCAAGTTGACCTGCTGTTAGGAAAAAACGAGTTAGTACATTTGAAATATGAAAAAGGGCATTTTAAAATCAACATGAAAAACCAAAACTCCAAAAGTATAAAATACGGAAATTGCTTACCAAAGAATTAAATTGTATTGAGCTCCGCACCCTCCTCCCGCCCTGTGGTGGAACAGATGTCCCTTTCTCCAAAAATGTACTCAATGGGAGCGTAATGTTGCAACCACTCTCAAGTTGACCTGCTGTTAGGACAAAACGTGTTAGTACATTTCAAACATGGAAAAGGGCATTTTAAAATCTACATGAAAAACCAAAATTCCAAAAGTATAAAATACAAAAAATGCTTACCAAAAAAGAAATTGTATCGAGCTCCGCACCCTCCTCCCGCCCTGTGGTGCAACAGATGTCCCTTTCTCCAAAAATGTACTCAATGGGACCGTAATGTTGCAACCACTCTCAAGTTGACCTGCTGTTAGGACAAAACGTGTTAGTACATTTCAAACATGGAAAAGGGCATTTTAAAATCAACATGAAAAACCAAAATTCCAAAAGTATAAAATACAAAAAATGCTTACCAAAGAAAGAAATTGTATCGAGCTCCGCACCCTCCTCCCGCCCTGTGGTGCAACAGATGTCCCTTTCTCCAAAAATGTACTCAATGGGTCCGTAATGTTGCAACCACTCCCAAGTTGACCTGCTGTTAGGAAAAAACGAGTTAGCACATTTCAAACATGAAAAAGGGCATTTTAAAATCAACATGAAAAATCAAAATTCCAAAAGTATAAAATACAAAAAATGCTTACCAAAGAAAGAAATCGTATCGAGCTCCGCACCCTCCTCCCGCCCTGTGGTGCAACAGATGTTCCTTTCTCCAAAAATATACTCAATGGGACCGTAGTGTTGCAACCACACCCAAGTTGACCTGCTGTTAGGAAAAAACGAGTTAGTACATTTCAAACATGAAAAAGGGCATTTTAAAATCAACATGAAAAACCAAAATTCCAAAAGTATACAATACAAAAAATGCTTACCAAAGAAAGAAATTGTATCGAGCTCCGCACCCTCCTCCCGTCCTGTGGTGCAACAGATGTCCCTTTCTCCTAAAATGTACTCAATGGGACCGTAATGTTGCAACCACACCCAAGTTGACCTGCTGTTAGGAAAAAACGAGTTAGTACATTTCAAACATGAAAAAGGGCATTTTAAAATCAACATGAAAAACCAAAATTCCAAAAGTATAAAATACAAAAATGCTTACCAAAGAAAGAAATTGTATTGAGCTCCACAACCCCCTCCGGCCCTGTGGTGCATCAGATGTCCCTTTCTCCAAAAATGTACTCAATGGGACTGTAATGTTGCAACCACACCCAAGTTGTCCTGCTGTTAGGAAAAAACGAGTTAATACATTTCAAACATGAAAAAGGGCATTTTAAAATCAACATGAAAAACCAAAATTCCAAAAGTGTAAAATACAAAAAATGCTTACCAAAGAAAGAAATTGTATCGAGCTCCGCACCTTCCTCCCGTCCTGTGGTGCAACAGATGTCCCTTTCTCCAAAAATGTACTCAATGGGACCGTAATGTTACAACCACACCCAAGTTGACCTGCTGTTAGGAAAAACCGAGTTAGTACATTTCAAACATGAAAAAGGGCATTTTAAAATCAACATGAAAAATCAAAATTCCAAAAGTATAAAATACAAAAAATGCTTACCAAAGAAAGAAATTGTATCGAGCTCCGCTCCCTCCTCCCGCCCTGTGGTGCAACAGATGTCCCTTTCTCCGAAAATGTACTCAATGGGACCGTAATGTTGCAACCACTCCCAAGTTGACCTGCTGTTAGGAAAAAACGAGTTAGCACATTTCAAACATGAAAAAGGGCATTTTAAAATCAACATGAAAAACCAAAATTCCAAAAGTATAAAATACAAAAAATGCTTACCAAAGAAAGAAATTGTATCGAGCTCCGCACCCTCCTCCCGACCTGTGGAGCAACAGATGTCCCTTTCTCCTAAAATGTACTCAATGGGACCGTAATGTTGCAACCACACCCAAGTTGACCTGCTGTTAGGAAAAAACGAGTTAGTACATTTCAAACAAGAAAAAGGGCATTTTAAAATCAACATGAAAAACCGAAATTCCAAAAGTATAAAATACAAAAAATGCTTACCAAAGAAAGAAATTGTATTGAGCTCCACAACCCCCTCCCGCCCTGTGGTGCATCAGATGTCCCTTTCTCCAAAAATGTACTCAATGGGACTGTAATGTTGCAACCACACCCAAGTTGTCCTGCTGTTAGGAAAAAACGAGTTAATACATTTCAAACATGAAAAAGGGCATTTTAAAATCAACATGAAAAACCAAAATTCCAAAAGTGTAAAATACAAAAAATGCTTACCAAAGAAAGAAATTGTATCGAGCTGCGCACCCTCGTCCCGCCCTGTGGTGCAACAGATGTCCCTATCTACAAAAATGTACTCAATGGGACCGTAATGATGCAACCACTCTCAAGTTGACCTTCTGTTAGGAAAAAACGAGTTAGTACATTTCAAACATGAAAAAGGTCATTTTAAAATCAACATGAAAAACCAAAATTTCAAAAGTATAAAATACAAAAAATGGTTACCAAAGAAAGAAATTGTATCGAGCTACGAACCCTCCTCCTGCCCTGTGGTGCAACAGATGTCCCTTTCTCCAAAAATGTACTCAATGGGATCTTAATGTTGCAACCACACCCAAGTTGACCTGCTGTTAGGAAAAAACGAGTTAGTACATTTCAAACATGAAATAGGTCATTCTAAAATCAACATGAAAAACCAAAATTCCAAAAGTATAAAATACAAAAAATGCATACCAAAGAAAGAAATTGTATCGAGCTCCGCACCCTCCTCCCGCCCTGTGGTGCAACAGATGTCCCTTTCTCCAAAAATGTCCTCAATGGAACCGTAATGTTGCAACCACACCCAAGTTGACCTGCTGTTAGGAAAAAACGAGTTAGTACATTTCAAACATGAAAAAGGGCATTTTAAAATCAACATGAAAAACCAAAATTCCAAAAGCATTAAATACAAAAAATGCTTACCAAAGAAAGAAATTGTATCGAGCTCCGCACCCTCCTCCCGCCCTGTGGTGCAACAGATGTCCCTTTCTCCAAAAATGTACTCAATGGGACCGTAATGTTGCAACCACACCCAAGTTGACCTGCTGTTAGGAAAAACGAGTTATCACATTTCAAACATCAAAAAGGTCATTTTAAAATCAATATGAAAAACCAAAGTTCCAAAAGTATAAAATCCAAAAAATGCTTACCAAAGAAAGAAATTGTATCGTGCTCCGCACCCTCCTCCCGCCCTGTGGTGCAATAGATGTCCCTTTCTTCAAAAATGTACTCAATGGAACCGTAATGTTGCAACCACACCCAAGTTGACCTGCTGTTAAGAAAAAACGGGTTAGTACATTTCAAACATGAAAAAGGGCACTTTAAAATCAGCATGATGAACCAAAATTCCAAAAGTATAAAATACAAAAATGCTTACCAAAGAAAGAAATTGTATCGAGCTCCGCACCCTCCTCCCGCCCTGTGGTGCAACAGATGTCCCTATCTACAAAAATGTACTCAATGGGACCGTAATGTTGCAACCACTCTCAAGTTGACCTTCTGTTAGGAAAAAACGAGTTAGTACATTTCAAACATGAAAAAGGTCATTTTAAAATCAACATGAAAAACCAAAATTTCAAAAGTATAAAATACAAAAAATGCTTACCAAAGAAAGAAATTGTATCGAGCTCCACACCCTCCTCCCGCCCTGTGGTGCAACAGATGTCCCTTTCTCCAAAAATGTACTCAATGGGACCGTAATGTTGCAACCACTCCCAAGTTGACCTGCTGTTAGGAAAAAACGAGTTAGCACATTTCAACATGAAAAAGGGCATTTTAAAATCAACATGAAAAATCAAAATTCCAAAAGTATAAAATACAAAAAATGCTTACCAAAGAAAGAAATTGTATCGAGCTCCGCACCCTCCTCCCGCCCTGTGGTGCAACAGATGTGTTCCTTTCTCCAAAAATGTACTCAATGGGACCGTAATGTTGCAACCACACCCAAGTTGACCTGCTGTTAGGAAAAAACGAGTTAGTACATTTCAAACATGAAAAAGGGCATTTTAAAATCAACATGAAAAACCAAAATTCCAAAAGTATAAAATACAAAAAATGCTTACCAAAGAAAGAAATTGTATCGAGCTGCGCACCCTCGTCCCGCCCTGTGGTGCAACAGATGTCCCTATCTACAAAAATGTACTCAATGGGACCGTAATGTTGCAACCACTCTCAAGTTGACCTTCTGTTAGGAAAAAACGAGTTAGTACATTTCAAACATGAAAAAGGTCATTTTAAAATCAACATGAAAAACCAAAATTTCAAAAGTATAAAATACAAAAAATGCTTACCAAAGAAAGAAATTGTATCGAGCTCCACACCCTCCTCCCGCCCTGTGGTGCAACAGATGTCCCTTTCTCCAAAAATGTACTCAATGGGACCGTAATGTTGCAACCACTCTCAAGTTGACCTGCTGTTAGGAAAAAACGAGTTAGTACATTTCAAACATGAAAAAGGGCATTTTAAAATCAACAGGAAAAACCAAAATTCCAAAAGTATAAAATACAAAAAATGCTTACCAATAAAGAAATTGTATCGAGCTCCGCACCCTCCTCCCGCCCTGTGGTGGAACAGATGTCCCTTTCTCCAAAAATGTACTCAATGGGACCTTAATGTTGCAACCACACCCAAGTTGACCTGCTGTTAGGAAAAAACGAGTTAGTAAATTTCAAACATGAAAAAGGGCATTTTAAAATCAACATGAAAAACCAAAATTCCAAAAGTATAAAATACAAAAAATGGTTACCAAAGAAAGAAATTGTATCGAGCTACGAACCCTCCTCCCGCCCTGTGGTGCAACAGATGTCCCTTTCTCCAAAAATGTACTCAATGGGACCTTAATGTTGCAACCACACCCAAGTTGACCTGCTGTTAGGAAAAAACGAGTTAGTACATTTCAAACATGAAAAAGGGCATTTTAAAATCAACATGAAAAACCAAAATTACAAAAGTATAAAATTCAAAAAATGGTTACCAAAGAAAGAAATTGTATCGAGCTCCGCACCCTCCCCCCGCACTGTGGTGCAACAGATGTCCCTTTCTCCAAAAATGTACTCAATGGGACCGTAATGTTGCAACCACACCCAAGTTGACCTGCTGTTAGGAAAAAACGAGTTAGTACATTTCAAACATGAATAAGGGCATTTTAAAATCAACATGAAAAACCAAAATTCCAAAAGTATAAAATACAAAAAATGCTTACCAAAGAAAGAAATTGTATCGAGCTCCGCACCCTCCTCCCGCCCTGTGGTGCAACAGATGTCCCTTTCTCCAAAAATGTACTCAATGGGACCGTAATGTTGCAACCACACCCAAGTTCACCTGCTGTTAGGAAAAAACGTGTTAGTACATTTCAACCATGAAAAAGGGCATTTTAAAATCAACATGAAAAACCAAGACTCCAAAAGTATAAAGTACAAAAAATGCTTACCAAAGAATGAAATTGTATCGAGCTCCGCACCCCCCCCCCCCCCCCGCCCTGTGGTGCAACAGATGTCCCTTTCTCCAAAAATGTACTCAATGTGACCGTAATGTTGCAACCACACCCAAGTTGACCTGCTGTTAGGAAAAAACGAGTTAGTACATTTCAAACATGAAAAAGGGTATTTTAAAATCAACATGAAAAACCAAAATTCCAAAAGTATAAAATACAGAAAGTGCTTACCAAATAAAGAAATTGTATCGAGTTCCGCACCCTCCTCCCGCCCTGTGGTGCAACAGATGTCCCTTTCTCCATAAATGTACTCAATGGGACAGTAATGTTGCAACCACACCCAAGTTGACCTGCTGTTAGGAAAAAACGAGTTAGTACATTTCAAACATGAAAAAGGGCATTTTAAAATCAACATGAAGAACCAAAATTCCAAAAGTATAAAATACAAAAAATGCTTACCAAAGAAATAAATTGTATCGAGCTCCGCACCCTCCTCCCGTCCTGTGGTGCAACAGATGTCCCTTTCTCCTAAAATGAACTCAATGGGACCGTAATGTTGCAACCACACCCAAGTTGACCTGCTGTTAGGAAAAAACGAGTTAGTACATTTCAAACATGAAAAAGGGCATTTTAAAATCAACATGAAAAACCAAAATTCCAAAAGTATACAATACAAAAAATGCTTACCAAAGAAAGAAATTGTATCGAGCTCCGCACCCTCCTCCCGTCCTGTGGTGCAACAGATGTCCCTTTCTCCTAAAATGTACTCAATGGGACCGTAATGTTGCAACCACACCCAAGTTGACCTGCTGTTAGGAAAAAACGAGTTAGTACATTTCAAACATGAAAAAGGGCATTTTAAAATCAACATGAAAAACCAAAATTCCAAAAGTATAAAATACAAAGATGCTTACCAAAGAAAGAAATTGTATTGAGCTCCACAACCCCCTCCGGCACTGTGGTGCATCAGATGTCCCTTTCTCCAAAAATGTACTCAATGGGACTGTAATGTTGCAACCACACCCAAGTTGTCCTGCTGTTAGGAAAAAACGAGTTAATACATTTCAAACATGAAAAAGGGCATTTTAAAATCAACATGAAAAACCAAAATTCCAAAAGTGTAAAATACAAAAAATGCTTACCAAAGAAAGAAATTGTATCGAGCTCCGCACCTTCCTCCCGTCCTGTGGTGCAACAGATGTCCCTTTCTCCAAAAATGTACTCAATGGGACCGTAATGTTACAACCACACCCAAGTTGACCTGCTGTTAGGAAAAACCGAGTTAGTACATTTCAAACATGAAAAAGGGCATTTTAAAATCAACATGAAAAATCAAAATTCCAAAAGTATAAAATACAAAAAATGCTTACCAAAGAAAGAAATTGTATCGAGCTCCGCTCCCTCCTCCCGCCCTGTGGTGCAACAGATGTCCCTTTCTCCGAAAATGTACTCAATGGGACCGTAATGTTGCAACCACTCCCAAGTTGACCTGCTGTTAGGAAAAAACGAGTTAGCACATTTCAAACATGAAAAAGGGCATTTTAAAATCAACATGAAAAACCAAAATTCCAAAAGTATAAAATACAAAAAATGCTTACCAAAGAAAGAAATTGTATCGAGCTCCGCACCCTCCTCCCGACCTGTGGAGCAACAGATGTCCCTTTCTCCTAAAATGTACTCAATGGGACCGTAATGTTGCAACCACACCCAAGTTGACCTGCTGTTAGGAAAAAACGAGTTAGTACATTTCAAACAAGAAAAAGGGCATTTTAAAATCAACATGAAAAACCGAAATTCCAAAAGTATAAAATACAAAAAATGCTTACCAAAGAAAGAAATTGTATTGAGCTCCACAACCCCCTCCCGCCCTGTGGTGCATCAGATGTCCCTTTCTCCAAAAATGTACTCAATGGGACTGTAATGTTGCAACCACACCCAAGTTGTCCTGCTGTTAGGAAAAAACGAGTTAATACATTTCAAACATGAAAAAGGGCATTTTAAAATCAACATGAAAAACCAAAATTCCAAAAGTGTAAAATACAAAAAATGCTTACCAAAGAAAGAAATTGTATCGAGCTGCGCACCCTCGTCCCGCCCTGTGGTGCAACAGATGTCCCTATCTACAAAAATGTACTCAATGGGACCGTAATGATGCAACCACTCTCAAGTTGACCTTCTGTTAGGAAAAAACGAGTTAGTACATTTCAAACATGAAAAAGGTCATTTTAAAATCAACATGAAAAACCAAAATTTCAAAAGTATAAAATACAAAAAATGGTTACCAAAGAAAGAAATTGTATCGAGCTACGAACCCTCCTCCTGCCCTGTGGTGCAACAGATGTCCCTTTCTCCAAAAATGTACTCAATGGGATCTTAATGTTGCAACCACACCCAAGTTGACCTGCTGTTAGGAAAAAACGAGTTAGTACATTTCAAACATGAAATAGGTCATTCTAAAATCAACATGAAAAACCAAAATTCCAAAAGTATAAAATACAAAAAATGCATACCAAAGAAAGAAATTGTATCGAGCTCCGCACCCTCCTCCCGCCCTGTGGTGCAACAGATGTCCCTTTCTCCAAAAATGTCCTCAATGGAACCGTAATGTTGCAACCACACCCAAGTTGACCTGCTGTTAGGAAAAAACGAGTTAGTACATTTCAAACATGAAAAAGGGCATTTTAAAATCAACATGAAAAACCAAAATTCCAAAAGCATTAAATACAAAAAATGCTTACCAAAGAAAGAAATTGTATCGAGCTCCGCACCCTCCTCCCGCCCTGTGGTGCAACAGATGTCCCTTTCTCCAAAAATGTACTCAATGGGACCGTAATGTTGCAACCACACCCAAGTTGACCTGCTGTTAGGAAAAACGAGTTATCACATTTCAAACATCAAAAAGGTCATTTTAAAATCAATATGAAAAACCAAAGTTCCAAAAGTATAAAATCCAAAAAATGCTTACCAAAGAAAGAAATTGTATCGTGCTCCGCACCCTCCTCCCGCCCTGTGGTGCAACAGATGTCCCTTTCTTCAAAAATGTACTCAATGGAACCGTAATGTTGCAACCACACCCAAGTTGACCTGCTGTTAAGAAAAAACGGGTTAGTACATTTCAAACATGAAAAAGGGCACTTTAAAATCAGCATGATGAACCAAAATTCCAAAAGTATAAAATACAAAAATGCTTACCAAAGAAAGAAATTGTATCGAGCTCCGCACCCTCCTCCCGCCCTGTGGTGCAACAGATGTCCCTATCTACAAAAATGTACTCAATGGGACCGTAATGTTGCAACCACTCTCAAGTTGACCTTCTGTTAGGAAAAAACGAGTTAGTACATTTCAAACATGAAAAAGGTCATTTTAAAATCAACATGAAAAACCAAAATTTCAAAAGTATAAAATACAAAAAATGCTTACCAAAGAAAGAAATTGTATCGAGCTCCACACCCTCCTCCCGCCCTGTGGTGCAACAGATGTCCCTTTCTCCAAAAATGTACTCAATGGGACCGTAATGTTGCAACCACTCCCAAGTTGACCTGCTGTTAGGAAAAAACGAGTTAGCACATTTCAACATGAAAAAGGGCATTTTAAAATCAACATGAAAAATCAAAATTCCAAAAGTATAAAATACAAAAAATGCTTACCAAAGGAAGAAATTGTATCGAGCTCCGCACCCTCCTCCCGCCCTGTGGTGCAACAGATGTTCCTTTCTCCAAAAATGTACTCAATGGGACCGTAATGTTGCAACCACACCCAAGTTGACCTGCTGTTAGGAAAAAACGAGTTAGTACATTTCAAACATGAAAAAGGGCATTTTAAAATCAACATGAAAAACCAAAATTCCAAAAGTATAAAATACAAAAAATGCTTACCAAAGAAAGAAATTGTATCGAGCTGCGCACCCTCGTCCCGCCCTGTGGTGCAACAGATGTTCCTTTCTCCAAAAATGTACTCAATGGGACCGTAATGATGCAACCACTCTCAAGTTGACCTTCTGTTAGGAAAAAACGAGTTAGTACATTTCAAACATGAAAAAGGTCATTTTAAAATCAACATGAAAAACCAAAATTTCAAAAGTATAAAATACAAAAAATGGTTACCAAAGAAAGAAATTGTATCGAGCTACGAACCCTCCTCCTGCCCTGTGGTGCAACAGATGTCCCTTTCTCCAAAAATGTACTCAATGGGATCTTAATGTTGCAACCACACCCAAGTTGACCTGCTGTTAGGAAAAAACGAGTTAGTACATTTCAAACATGAAATAGGTCATTCTAAAATCAACATGAAAAACCAAAATTCCAAAAGTATAAAATACAAAAAATGCATACCAAAGAAAGAAATTGTATCGAGCTCCGCACCCTCCTCCCGCCCTGTGGTGCAACAGATGTCCCTTTCTCCAAAAATGTCCTCAATGGAACCGTAATGTTGCAACCACACCCAAGTTGACCTGCTGTTAGGAAAAAACGAGTTAGTACATTTCAAACATGAAAAAGGGCATTTTAAAATCAACATGAAAAACCAAAATTCCAAAAGCATTAAATACAAAAAATGCTTACCAAAGAAAGAAATTGTATCGAGCTCCGCACCCTCCTCCCGCCCTGTGGTGCAACAGATGTCCCTTTCTCCAAAAATGTACTCAATGGGACCGTAATGTTGCAACCACACCCAAGTTGACCTGCTGTTAGGAAAAACGAGTTATCACATTTCAAACATCAAAAAGGTCATTTTAAAATCAATATGAAAAACCAAAGTTCCAAAAGTATAAAATCCAAAAAATGCTTACCAAAGAAAGAAATTGTATCGTGCTCCGCACCCTCCTCCCGCCCTGTGGTGCAACAGATGTCCCTTTCTTCAAAAATGTACTCAATGGAACCGTAATGTTGCAACCACACCCAAGTTGACCTGCTGTTAAGAAAAAACGGGTTAGTACATTTCAAACATGAAAAAGGGCACTTTAAAATCAGCATGATGAACCAAAATTCCAAAAGTATAAAATACAAAAATGCTTACCAAAGAAAGAAATTGTATCGAGCTCCGCACCCTCCTCCCGCCCTGTGGTGCAACAGATGTCCCTATCTACAAAAATGTACTCAATGGGACCGTAATGTTGCAACCACTCTCAAGTTGACCTTCTGTTAGGAAAAAACGAGTTAGTACATTTCAAACATGAAAAAGGTCATTTTAAAATCAACATGAAAAACCAAAATTTCAAAAGTATAAAATACAAAAAATGCTTACCAAAGAAAGAAATTGTATCGAGCTCCACACCCTCCTCCCGCCCTGTGGTGCAACAGATGTCCCTTTCTCCAAAAATGTACTCAATGGGACCGTAATGTTGCAACCACTCCCAAGTTGACCTGCTGTTAGGAAAAAACGAGTTAGCACATTTCAACATGAAAAAGGGCATTTTAAAATCAACATGAAAAATCAAAATTCCAAAAGTATAAAATACAAAAAATGCTTACCAAAGAAAGAAATTGTATCGAGCTCCGCACCCTCCTCCCGCCCTGTGGTGCAACAGATGTTCCTTTCTCCAAAAATGTACTCAATGGGACCGTAATGTTGCAACCACACCCAAGTTGACCTGCTGTTAGGAAAAAACGAGTTAGTACATTTCAAACATGAAAAAGGGCATTTTAAAATCAACATGAAAAACCAAAATTCCAAAAGTATAAAATACAAAAAATGCTTACCAAAGAAAGAAATTGTATCGAGCTGCGCACCCTCGTCCCGCCCTGTGGTGCAACAGATGTCCCTATCTACAAAAATGTACTCAATGGGACCGTAATGTTGCAACCACTCTCAAGTTGACCTTCTGTTAGGAAAAAACGAGTTAGTACATTTCAAACATGAAAAAGGTCATTTTAAAATCAACATGAAAAACCAAAATTTCAAAAGTATAAAATACAAAAAATGCTTACCAAAGAAAGAAATTGTATCGAGCTCCACACCCTCCTCCCGCCCTGTGGTGCAACAGATGTCCCTTTCTCCAAAAATGTACTCAATGGGACCGTAATGTTGCAACCACTCTCAAGTTGACCTGCTGTTAGGAAAAAACGAGTTAGTACATTTCAAACATGAAAAAGGGCATTTTAAAATCAACAGGAAAAACCAAAATTCCAAAAGTATAAAATACAAAAAATGCTTACCAATAAAGAAATTGTATCGAGCTCCGCACCCTCCTCCCGCCCTGTGGTGGAACAGATGTCCCTTTCTCCAAAAATGTACTCAATGGGACCTTAATGTTGCAACCACACCCAAGTTGACCTGCTGTTAGGAAAAAACGAGTTAGTAAATTTCAAACATGAAAAAGGGCATTTTAAAATCAACATGAAAAACCAAAATTCCAAAAGTATAAAATACAAAAAATGGTTACCAAAGAAAGAAATTGTATCGAGCTACGAACCCTCCTCCCGCCCTGTGGTGCAACAGATGTCCCTTTCTCCAAAAATGTACTCAATGGGACCTTAATGTTGCAACCACACCCAAGTTGACCTGCTGTTAGGAAAAAACGAGTTAGTACATTTCAAACATGAAAAAGGGCATTTTAAAATCAACATGAAAAACCAAAATTACAAAAGTATAAAATTCAAAAAATGCTTACCAAAGAAAGAAATTGTATCGAGCTCCGCACCCTCCCCCCGCACTGTGGTGCAACAGATGTCCCTTTCTCCAAAAATGTACTCAATGGGACCGTAATGTTGCAACCACACCCAAGTTGACCTGCTGTTAGGAAAAAACGAGTTAGTACATTTCAAACATGAATAAGGGCATTTTAAAATCAACATGAAAAACCAAAATTCCAAAAGTATAAAATACAAAAAATGCTTACCAAAGAAAGAAATTGTATCGAGCTCCGCACCCTCCTCCCGCCCTGTGGTGCAACAGATGTCCCTTTCTCCAAAAATGTACTCAATGGGACCGTAATGTTGCAACCACACCCAAGTTCACCTGCTGTTAGGAAAAAACGTGTTAGTACATTTCAACCATGAAAAAGGGCATTTTAAAATCAACATGAAAAACCAAGACTCCAAAAGTATAAAGTACAAAAAATGCTTACCAAAGAATGAAATTGTATCGAGCTCCGCACACCCCCCCCCCCCCCCCCCCCCGCCCTGTGGTGCAACAGATGTCCCTTTCTCCAAAAATGTACTCAATGTGACCGTAATGTTGCAACCACACCCAAGTTGACCTGCTGTTAGGAAAAAACGAGTTAGTACATTTCAAACATGAAAAAGGGTATTTTAAAATCAACATGAAAAACCAAAATTCCAAAAGTATAAAATACAGAAAGTGCTTACCAAATAAAGAAATTGTATCGAGTTCCGCACCCTCCTCCCGCCCTGTGGTGCAACAGATGTCCCTTTCTCCATAAATGTACTCAATGGGACAGTAATGTTGCAACCACACCCAAGTTGACCTGCTGTTAGGAAAAAACGAGTTAGTACATTTCAAACATGAAAAAGGGCATTTTAAAATCAACATGAAGAACCAAAATTCCAAAAGTATAAAATACAAAAAATGCTTACCAAAGAAATAAATTGTATCGAGCTCCGCACCCTCCTCCCGTCCTGTGGTGCAACAGATGTCCCTTTCTCCTAAAATGAACTCAATGGGACCGTAATGTTGCAACCACACCCAAGTTGACCTGCTGTTAGGAAAAAACGAGTTAGTACATTTCAAACATGAAAAAGGGCATTTTAAAATCAACATGAAAAACCAAAATTCCAAAAGTATACAATACAAAAAATGCTTACCAAAGAAAGAAATTGTATCGAGCTCCGCACCCTCCTCCCGTCCTGTGGTGCAACAGATGTCCCTTTCTCCTAAAATGTACTCAATGGGACCGTAATGTTGCAACCACACCCAAGTTGACCTGCTGTTAGGAAAAAACGAGTTAGTACATTTCAAACATGAAAAAGGGCATTTTAAAATCAACATGAAAAACCAAAATTCCAAAAGTATAAAATACAAAGATGCTTACCAAAGAAAGAAATTGTATTGAGCTCCACAACCCCCTCCGGCCCTGTGGTGCATCAGATGTCCCTTTCTCCAAAAATGTACTCAATGGGACTGTAATGTTGCAACCACACCCAAGTTGTCCTGCTGTTAGGAAAAAACGAGTTAATACATTTCAAACATGAAAAAGGGCATTTTAAAATCAACATGAAAAACCAAAATTCCAAAAGTGTAAAATACAAAAAATGCTTACCAAAGAAAGAAATTGTATCGAGCTCCGCACCTTCCTCCCGTCCTGTGGTGCAACAGATGTCCCTTTCTCCAAAAATGTACTCAATGGGACCGTAATGTTACAACCACACCCAAGTTGACCTGCTGTTAGGAAAAACCGAGTTAGTACATTTCAAACATGAAAAAGGGCATTTTAAAATCAACATGAAAAATCAAAATTCCAAAAGTATAAAATACAAAAAATGCTTACCAAAGAAAGAAATTGTATCGAGCTCCGCTCCCTCCTCCCGCCCTGTGGTGCAACAGATGTCCCTTTCTCCGAAAATGTACTCAATGGGACCGTAATGTTGCAACCACTCCCAAGTTGACCTGCTGTTAGGAAAAAACGAGTTAGCACATTTCAAACATGAAAAAGGGCATTTTAAAATCAACATGAAAAACCAAAATTCCAAAAGTATAAAATACAAAAAATGCTTACCAAAGAAAGAAATTGTATCGAGCTCCGCACCCTCCTCCCGACCTGTGGAGCAACAGATGTCCCTTTCTCCTAAAATGTACTCAATGGGACCGTAATGTTGCAACCACACCCAAGTTGACCTGCTGTTAGGAAAAAACGAGTTAGTACATTTCAAACAAGAAAAAGGGCATTTTAAAATCAACATGAAAAACCTAAATTCCAAAAGTATAAAATACAAAAAATGCTTACCAAAGAAAGAAATTGTATTGAGCTCCACAACCCCCTCCCGCCCTGTGGTGCATCAGATGTCCCTTTCTCCAAAAATGTACTCAATGGGACTGTAATGTTGCAACCACACCCAAGTTGTCCTGCTGTTAGGAAAAAACGAGTTAATACATTTCAAACATGAAAAAGGGCATTTTAAAATCAACATGAAAAACCAAAATTCCAAAAGTGTAAAATACAAAAAATGCTTACCAAAGAAAGAAATTGTATCGAGCTGCGCACCCTCGTCCCGCCCTGTGGTGCAACAGATGTCCCTATCTACAAAAATGTACTCAATGGGACCGTAATGATGCAACCACTCTCAAGTTGACCTTCTGTTAGGAAAAAACGAGTTAGTACATTTCAAACATGAAAAAGGTCATTTTAAAATCAACATGAAAAACCAAAATTTCAAAAGTATAAAATACAAAAAATGGTTACCAAAGAAAGAAATTGTATCGAGCTACGAACCCTCCTCCTGCCCTGTGGTGCAACAGATGTCCCTTTCTCCAAAAATGTACTCAATGGGATCTTAATGTTGCAACCACACCCAAGTTGACCTGCTGTTAGGAAAAAACGAGTTAGTACATTTCAAACATGAAATAGGTCATTCTAAAATCAACATGAAAAACCAAAATTCCAAAAGTATAAAATACAAAAAATGCATACCAAAGAAAGAAATTGTATCGAGCTCCGCACCCTCCTCCCGCCCTGTGGTGCAACAGATGTCCCTTTCTCCAAAAATGTCCTCAATGGAACCGTAATGTTGCAACCACACCCAAGTTGACCTGCTGTTAGGAAAAAACGAGTTAGTACATTTCAAACATGAAAAAGGGCATTTTAAAATCAACATGAAAAACCAAAATTCCAAAAGCATTAAATACAAAAAATGCTTACCAAAGAAAGAAATTGTATCGAGCTCCGCACCCTCCTCCCGCCCTGTGGTGCAACAGATGTCCCTTTCTCCAAAAATGTACTCAATGGGACCGTAATGTTGCAACCACACCCAAGTTGACCTGCTGTTAGGAAAAACGAGTTATCACATTTCAAACATCAAAAAGGTCATTTTAAAATCAATATGAAAAACCAAAGTTCCAAAAGTATAAAATCCAAAAAATGCTTACCAAAGAAAGAAATTGTATCGAGCTGCGCACCCTCGTCCCGCCCTGTGGTGCAACAGATGTCCCTATCTACAAAAATGTACTCAATGGGACCGTAATGTTGCAACCACTCTCAAGTTGACCTGCTGTTAGGAAAAAACGAGTTAGTACATTTCAAACATGAAAAAGGGCATTTTAAAATCAACAGGAAAAACCAAAATTCCAAAAGTATAAAATACAAAAAATGCTTACCAATAAAGAAATTGTATCGAGCTCCGCACCCTCCTCCCGCCCTGTGGTGGAACAGATGTCCCTTTCTCCAAAAATGTACTCAATGGGACCTTAATGTTGCAACCACACCCAAGTTGACCTGCTGTTAGGAAAAAACGAGTTAGTAAATTTCAAACATGAAAAAGGGCATTTTAAAATCAACATGAAAAACCAAAATTCCAAAAGTATAAAATACAAAAAATGGTTACCAAAGAAAGAAATTGTATCGAGCTACGAACCCTCCTCCCGCCCTGTGGTGCAACAGATGTCCCTTTCTCCAAAAATGTACTCAATGGGACCTTAATGTTGCAACCACACCCAAGTTGACCTGCTGTTAGGAAAAAACGAGTTAGTACATTTCAAACATGAAAAAGGGCATTTTAAAATCAACATGAAAAACCAAAATTCCAAAAGTATAAAATTCAAAAAATGCTTACCAAAGAAAGAAATTGTATCGAGCTCCGCACCCTCCCCCCGCACTGTGGTGCAACAGATGTCCCTTTCTCCAAAAATGTACTCAATGGGACCGTAATGTTGCAACCACACCCAAGTTGACCTGCTGTTAGGAAAAAACGAGTTAGTACATTTCAAACATGAATAAGGGCATTTTAAAATCAACATGAAAAACCAAAATTCCAAAAGTATAAAATACAAAAAATGCTTACCAAAGAAAGAAATTGTATCGAGCTCCGCACCCTCCTCCCGCCCTGTGGTGCAACAGATGTCCCTTTCTCCAAAAATGTACTCAATGGGACCGTAATGTTGCAACCACACCCAAGTTCACCTGCTGTTAGGAAAAAACGTGTTAGTACATTTCAAACATGAAAAAGGGCATTTTAAAATCAACATGAAAAACCAAAACTCCAAAAGTATAAAGTACAAAAAATGCTTACCAAAGAATGAAATTGTATCAAGCTCCACACCCCCCCCCCCCCGCCCTGTGGTGCAACAGATGTCCCTTTCTCCAAAAATGTACTCAATGTGACCGTAATGTTGCAACCACACCCAAGTTGACCTGCTGTTAGGAAAAAACGAGTTAGTACATTTCAAACATGAAAAAGGGTATTTTAAAATCAACATGAAAAACCAAAATTCCAAAAGTATAAAATACAAAAAGTGCTTACCAAATAAAGAAATTGTATCGAGTTCCGCACCCTCCTCCCGCCCTGTGGTGCAACAGATGTCCCTTTCTCCATAAATGTACTCAATGGGACAGTAATGTTGCAACCACACCCAAGTTGACCTGCTGTTAGGAAAAAACGAGTTAGTACATTTCAAACATGAAAAAGGGCATTTTAAAATCAACATGAAAAACCAAAATTCCAAAAGTATAAAATACAAAAAATGCTTACCAAAGAAAGAAATTGTATCGAGCTCCGCACCCTCCTCCCGCCCTGTGGTGCAACAGATGTCCCTTTCTCCAAAAATGTACTCAATGGGACCGTAATGTTGCAACCACACCCTAGTTGACCTGCTGTTAGGAAAAAACGAGTTAGTACATTTCAAACATGAAAAAGGGCATTTTAAAATCAACATGAAAAACCAAAATTACAAAAGTATAAAATACAAAAAATGCTTACCAAAGAAAGAAATTGTATCGAGCTCCGCACCCTCCTCCCGACCTGTGGTGCAACAGATGTCCCTCTCTCCAAAAATGTACTCAATGGGACTGTAATGTTGCAACCACTCTCAAGTTGACCTTCTGTTAGGAAAAAACGAGTTAGTACATTTGAAATATGAAAAAGGGCATTTTAAAATCAACATGAAAAACCAAAACTCCAAAAGTATAAAATACGGAAATTGCTTACCAAAGAATTAAATTGTATTGAGCTCCGCACCCTCCTCCCGCCCTGTGGTGGAACAGATGTCCCTTTCTCCAAAAATGTACTCAATGGGACCGTAATGTTGCAACCACTCTCAAGTTGACCTGCTGTTAGGACAAAACGTGTTAGTACATTTCAAACATGGAAAAGGGCATTTTAAAATCTACATGAAAAACCAAAATTCCAAAAGTATAAAATACAAAAAATGCTTACCAAAAAAGAAATTGTATCGAGCTCCGCACCCTCCTCCCGCCCTGTGGTGCAACAGATGTCCCTTTCTCCAAAAATGTACTCAATGGGACCGTAATGTTGCAACCACACCCAAGTTGACCTGCTGTTAGGAAAAAACGAGTTAGTACATTTCAAACATGAAAAAGGGCATTTTAAAATCAACATGAAAAACGAAAATTCCAAAAGTATAAAATACAAAAAATGCTTACCAAAGAAAGAAATTGTATCGAGCTGCGCACCCTCGTCCCGCCCTGTGGTGCAACAGATGTCCCTATCTACAAAAATGTACTCAATGGGACCGTAATGTTGCAACCACTCTCAAGTTGACCTTCTGTTAGGAAAAAACGAGTTAGTACATTTCAAACATGAAAAAGGTCATTTTAAAATCAACATGAAAAACCAAAATTTCAAAAGTATAAAATACAAAAAATGCTTACCAAAGAAAGAAATTGTATCGAGCTCCACACCCTCCTCCCGCCCTGTGGTGCAACAGATGTCCCTTTCTCCAAAAATGTACTCAATGGGACCGTAATGTTGCAACCACTCTCAAGTTGACCTGCTGTTAGGAAAAAACGAGTTAGTACATTTCAAACATGAAAAAGGGCATTTTAAAATCAACAGGAAAAACCAAAATTCCAAAAGTATAAAATACAAAAAATGCTTACCAATAAAGAAATTGTATCGAGCTCCGCACCCTCCTCCCGCCCTGTGGTGGAACAGATGTCCCTTTCTCCAAAAATGTACTCAATGGGACCTTAATGTTGCAACCACACCCAAGTTGACCTGCTGTTAGGAAAAAACGAGTTAGTAAATTTCAAACATGAAAAAGGGCATTTTAAAATCAACATGAAAAACCAAAATTCCAAAAGTATAAAATACAAAAAATGGTTACCAAAGAAAGAAATTGTATCGAGCTACGAACCCTCCTCCCGCCCTGTGGTGCAACAGATGTCCCTTTCTCCAAAAATGTACTCAATGGGACCTTAATGTTGCAACCACACCCAAGTTGACCTGCTGTTAGGAAAAAACGAGTTAGTACATTTCAAACATGAAAAAGGGCATTTTAAAATCAACATGAAAAACCAAAATTACAAAAGTATAAAATTCAAAAAATGCTTACCAAAGAAAGAAATTGTATCGAGCTCCGCACCCTCCCCCCGCACTGTGGTGCAACAGATGTCCCTTTCTCCAAAAATGTACTCAATGGGACCGTAATGTTGCAACCACACCCAAGTTGACCTGCTGTTAGGAAAAAACGAGTTAGTACATTTCAAACATGAATAAGGGCATTTTAAAATCAACATGAAAAACCAAAATTCCAAAAGTATAAAATACAAAAAATGCTTACCAAAGAAAGAAATTGTATCGAGCTCCGCACCCTCCTCCCGCCCTGTGGTGCAACAGATGTCCCTTTCTCCAAAAATGTACTCAATGGGACCGTAATGTTGCAACCACACCCAAGTTCACCTGCTGTTAGGAAAAAACGTGTTAGTACATTTCAACCATGAAAAAGGGCATTTTAAAATCAACATGAAAAACCAAAACTCCAAAAGTATAAAGTACAAAAAATGCTTACCAAAGAATGAAATTGTATCGAGCTCCGCACCCCCCCCCCCCCCCGCCCTGTGGTGCAACAGATGTCCCTTTCTCCAAAAATGTACTCAATGTGACCGTAATGTTGCAACCACACCCAAGTTGACCGGCTGTTAGGAAAAAACGAGTTAGTACATTTCAAACATGAAAAAGGGTATTTTAAAATCAACATGAAAAACCAAAATTCCAAAAGTATAAAATACAAAAAGTGCTTACCAAATAAAGAAATTGTATCGAGTTCCCCATCCTCCTCCCGCCCTGTGGTGCAACAGATGTCCCTTTCTCCATAAATGTACTCAATGGGACAGTAATGTTGCAACCACACCCAAGTTGACCTGCTGTTAGGAAAAAACGAGTTAGTACATTTCAAACATGAAAAAGGGCATTTTAAAATCAACATGAAAAACCAAAATTCCAAAAGTATAAAATACAAAAAATGCTTACCAAAGAAAGAAATTGTATCGAGCTCCGCACCCTCCTCCCGCCCTGTGGTGCAACAGATGTCCCTTTCTCCAAAAATGTACTCAATGGGACCGTAATGTTGCAACCACACCCTAGTTGACCTGCTGTTAGGAAAAAACGAGTTAGTACATTTCAAACATGAAAAAGGGCATTTTAAAATCAACATGAAAAACCAAAATTACAAAAGTATAAAATACAAAAAATGCTTTCCAAAGAAAGAAATTGTATCGAGCTCCGCACCCTCCTCCCGACCTGTGGTGCAACAGATGTCCCTCTCTCCAAAAATGTACTCAATGGGACTGTAATGTTGCAACCACTCTCAAGTTGACCTGCTGTTAGGAAAAAACGAGTTAGTACATTTGAAATATGAAAAAGGGCATTTTAAAATCAACATGAAAAACCAAAACTCCAAAAGTATAAAATACGGAAATTGCTTATCAAAGAATTAAATTGTATTGAGCTCCGCACCCTCCTCCCGCCCTGTGGTGGAACAGATGTCCCTTTCTCCAAAAATGTACTCAATGGGAGCGTAATGTTGCAACCACTCTCAAGTTGACCTGCTGTTAGGACAAAACGTGTTAGTACATTTCAAACATGGAAAAGGGCATTTTAAAATCTACATGAAAAACCAAAATTCCAAAAGTATAAAATACAAAAAATGCTTACCAAAAAAGAAATTGTATCGAGCTCCGCACCCTCCTCCCGCCCTGTGGTGCAACAGATGTCCCTTTCTCCAAAAATGTACTCAATGGGACCGTAATGTTGCAACCACACCCAAGTTGACCTGCTGTTAGGAAAAAACGAGTTAGTACATTTCAAACATGAAAAAGGGCATTTTAAAATCAACATGAAAAACCAAAATTCCAAAAGTATAAAACACAAAAAATGTTTACCAAAGAAAGAAATTGTATCGAGCTCCGCACCCTCCTCCAGGCCCTATGGTGCAACAGATGTCCCTTTCTCAAAAATGTACTCAATGGGACCGTATTGTTGCAACCACTCCCAAGTTGACCTGCTGTTAGGAAAAACCGAGTTAGTACATTTCAAACATGAAAAAGGTCATTTTAAAATCAACATGAAAAACCAAAATTACAAAAGTATAAAATACAAAAAATGCTTACCAAAGAAAGAAATTGTATCGAGCTCCGCACCCTCCTCCCGCCCTGTGGTGCAACAGATGTCCCTTTCTCCAAAAATGTACTCAATGGGACCGTAATGTTGCAACCACTCCCAAGTTGACCTGCTGTTAGGAAAAAACGAGTTAGCACATTTCAAACATGAAAAAGGGCATTTTAAAATCAACATGAAAAATCAAAATTCCAAAAGCATAAAATACAAAAAATGCTTACCAAAGAAAGAAATTGTATCGAGCTCCGCACCCTCCTCCCGCCCTGTGGTGCAACAGATGTTCCTTTCTCCAAAAATATACTCAATGTGACCGTAATGTTGCAACCACACCCAAGTTGACCTGCTGTTAGGAAAAAACGAGTTAGTACATTTCAAACATGAAAAAGGGCATTTTAAAATCAACATGAAAAACCAAAATTCCAAAAGTATACAATACAAAAAATGCTTACAAAGAAAGAAATTGTATCGAGCTCCGCACCCTCCTCCCGTCCTGTGGTGCAGCAGATGTCCCTTTCTCCTAAAATGTACTCAATGGGACCGTAATGTTGCAACCACACCCAAGTTGACCTGCTGTTAGGAAAAAACGAGTTAGTACATTTCAAACATGAAAAAGGGCATTTTAAAATCAACATGAAAAACCAAAATTCCAAAAGTATAAAATACAAAAATGCTTACCAAAGAAAGAAATTGTATTGAGCTCCACAACCCCCTCCGGCCCTGTGGTGCATCAGATGTCCCTTTCTCCAAAAATGTACTCAATGGGACTGTAATGTTGCAACCACACCCAAGTTGTCCTGCTGTTAGGAAAAAACGAGTTAATACATTTCAAACATGAAAAAGGGCATTTTAAAATCAACATGAAAAACCAAAATTCCAAAAGTGTAAAATACAAAAAATGCTTACCAAAGAAAGAAATTGTATCGAGCTCCGCACCTTCCTCCCATCCTGTGGTGCAACAGATGTCCCTTTCTCCAAAAATGTACTCAATGGGACCGTAATGTTACAACCACACCCAAGTTGACCTGCTGTTAGGAAAAACCGAGTTAGTACATTTCAAACATGAAAAAGGGCATTTTAAAATCAACATGAAAAATCAAAATTCCAAAAGTATAAAATACAAAAAATGCTTACCAAAGAAAGAAATTGTATCGAGCTCCGCACCCTCCTCCCGCCCTGTGGTGCAACAGATGTCCCTTTCTCCAAAAATGTCCTCAATGGAACCGTAATGTTGCAACCACACCCAAGTTGACCTGCTGTTAGGAAAAAACGAGTTAGTACATTTCAAACATGAAAAAGGGCATTTTAAAATCAACATGAAAAACCAAAATTCCAAAAGCATTAAATACAAAAAATGCTTACCAAAGAAAGAAATTGTATCGAGCTCCGCACCCTCCTCCCGCCCTGTGGTGCAAGAGATGTCCCTTTCTCCAAAAATGTACTCAATGGGACCGTAATGTTGCAACCACACCCAAGTTGACCTGCTGTTAGGAAAAACGAGTTATCACATTTCAAACATCAAAAAGGTCATTTTAAAATCAATATGAAAAACCAAAGTTCCAAAAGTATAAAATCCAAAAAATGCTTACCAAAGAAAGAAATTGTATCGTGCTCCGCACCCTCCTCCCGCCCTGTGGTGCAACAGATGTCCCTTTCTTCAAAAATGTACTCAATGGAACCGTAATGTTGCAACCACACCCAAGTTGACCTGCTGTTAAGAAAAAACGGGTTAGTACATTTCAAACATGAAAAAGGGCACTTTAAAATCAGCATGATGAACCAAAATTCCAAAAGTATAAAATACAAAAAATGCTTACCAAAGAAAGAAATTGTATCGAGCTCCGCACCCTCCTCCCGCCCTGTGGTGCAACAGATGTCCCTTTCTCCAAAAATGTACTCAATGGGACCGTAATGTTGCAACCACTCTCAAGTTGACCTGCTGTTAGGAAAAAACGAGTTAGTACATTTCAAACATGAAAAAGGGTATTTTAAAATCAACAGGAAAAACCAAAATTCCAAAAGTATAAAATACAAAAAATGCTTACCAATAAAGAAATTGTATCGGGCTCCGCACCCTCCTCCCGCCCTGTGGTGCAACAGATGTCCCTTTCTCCAAAAATGTACTCAATGGGACCGTAATGTTGCAACCACACCCAAGTTGACCTGCTGTTAGGAAAAAAACGAGTTAGTAAATTTCAGACATGAAAAAGGGCATTTTAAAATCAACATGAAAAACCAAAATTCCAAAAGTATAAAATACAAAAAAATGGTTACCAAAGAAAGAAATTGTATCGAGCTACGAACCCTCCTCCCGCCCTGTGGTGCAACAGATGTCCCTTTCTCCAAAAATGTACTCAATGGGACCTTAATGTTGCAACCACACCCAAGTTGACCTGCAGTTAGGAAAAAACGAGTTAGTACATTTAAAACATGAAAAAGGGCATTTTAAAATCAACATGAAAAACCAAAATTCCAAAAGTATAAAATACAAAAAATGCTTACCAAAGAAAGAAATTGTATCGAGCTCCGCACCCTCCTCCCGCCCTGTGGTGCAACAGATGTCCCTTTCTCCAAAAATGTACTCAATGGGACCGTAATGTTGCAACCACACCCAAGTTGACCTGCTGTTAGGAAAAAACGAGTTAGTACACTTCAAACATGAAAAAGGGCATTTTAAAATCAACATGAAAAACCAAAATTACAAAAGTATAAAATACAAAAAATGCTTACCAAAGAAAGAAATTGTATCGAGCTCCGCACCCTCCTCCCGCCCTGTGGTGCAACAGATGTCCCTCCCTCCAAAAATGTACTCAATGGGACTGTAATGTTGCAACCACTCTCAAGTTGACCTGCTGTTAGGAAAAAACGAGTTAGTACATTTGAAATATGAAAAAGGGCATTTTAAAATCAACATGAAAAACCAAAACTCCAAAAGTATAAAATACAAAAAATGCTTACCAAAGAATTAAATTGTATTGAGCTCCGCACCCTCCTCCCGCCCTGTGGTGGAACAGATGTCCCTTTCTCCAAAAATGTACTCAATGGGAGCGTAATGTTGCAACCACTCTCAAGTTGACCTGCTGTTAGGACAAAACGTGTTAGTACATTTCAAACATGAAAAAGGGCATTTTAAAATCTACATGAAAAACCAAAATTCCAAAAGTATAAAATACAAAAAATGCTTACCAAAAAAGAAATTGTATCGAGCTCCGCACCCTCCTCCCGCCCTGTGGTGTAACAGATGTCCCTTTCTCCAAAAATGTACTCAATGGGACCGTAATGTTGCAACCACACCCAAGTTGACCTGCTGTTAGGAAAAAACGAGTTAGTAAATTTCAAACATGAAAAAGGGCATTTTAAAATCAACATGAAAAACCAAAATTCCAAAAGTATAAAACCCAAAAAATGTTTACCAAAGAAAGAAATTGTATCGAGCTCCGCACCCTCCTCCAGGCCCTATGGTGCAACAGATGTCCCTTTCTCAAAAATGTACTCAATGGGACCGTATTGTTGCAACCACTCCCAAGTTGACCTGCTGTTAGGAAAAAACGAGTTAGTACATTTCAAACATGAAAAAGGTCATTTTAAAATCAACATGGAAAACCAAAATTCCAAAAGTATAAAATACAAAAAATGCTTACCAAAGAAAGAAATTGTATCGAGCTCCGCACCCTCCTCCCGCCCTGTGGTGCAACAGATGTCCCTTTCTCCAAAAATGTACTCAATGGGACCGTAATGTTGCAACCACACCCAAGTTGACCTGCTGTTAGGAAAAAACGAGTTAGTACACTTCAAACATGAAAAAGGGCATTTTAAAATCAACATGAAAAACCAAAATTACAAAAGTATAAAATACAAAAAATGCTTACCAAAGAAAGAAATTGTATCGAGCTCCGCACCCTCCTCCCGCCCTGTGGTGCAACAGATGTCCCTCCCTCCAAAAATGTACTCAATGGGACTGTAATGTTGCAACCACTCTCAAGTTGACCTGCTGTTAGGAAAAAACGAGTTAGTACATTTGAAATATGAAAAAGGGCATTTTAAAATCAACATGAAAAACCAAAACTCCAAAAGTATAAAATACAAAAAATGCTTACCAAAGAATTAAATTGTATTGAGCTCCGCACCCTCCTCCCGCCCTGTGGTGGAACAGATGTCCCTTTCTCCAAAAATGTACTCAATGGGAGCGTAATGTTGCAACCACTCTCAAGTTGACCTGCTGTTAGGACAAAACGTGTTAGTACATTTCAAACATGAAAAAGGGCATTTTAAAATCTACATGAAAAACCAAAATTCCAAAAGTATAAAATACAAAAAATGCTTACCAAAAAAGAAATTGTATCGAGCTCCGCACCCTCCTCCCGCCCTGTGGTGTAACAGATGTCCCTTTCTCCAAAAATGTACTCAATGGGACCGTAATGTTGCAACCACACCCAAGTTGACCTGCTGTTAGGAAAAAACGAGTTAGTACATTTCAAACATGAAAAAGGGCATTTTAAAATCAACATGAAAAACCAAAACTCCAAAAGTATAAAACCCAAAAAATGTTTACCAAAGAAAGAAATTGTATCGAGCTCCGAACCCTCCTCCAGGCCCTATGGTGCAACAGATGTCCCTTTCTCAAAAATGTACTCAATGGGACCGTATTGTTGCAACCACTCCCAAGTTGACCTGCTGTTAGGAAAAAACGAGTTAGTACATTTCAAACATGAAAAAGGTCATTTTAAAATCAACATGGAAAACCAAAATTCCAAAAGTATAAAATACAAAAAATGCTTACCAAAGAAAGAAATTGTATCGAGCTCCGCACCCTCCTCCCGCCCTGTGGTGCAACAGATGTCCCTTTCTCCTAAAATGTACTCAATGGGACCGTAATGTTGCAACCACTCCCAAGTTGACCTGCTGTTAGGAAAAAACGAGTTAGCACATTTCAACATGAAAAAGGGCATTTTAAAATCAACATGAAAAATCAAAATTCCAAAAGTATAAAATACAAAAAATGCTTACCAAAGAAAGAAATTGTATCGAGCTCCGCACCCTCCTCCCGCCCTGTGGTGCAACAGATGTTCCTTTCTCCAAAAATGTACTCAATGGGACCGTAATGTTGCAACCACACCCAAGTTGACCTGCTGTTAGGAAAAAACGAGTTAGTACATTTCAAACATGAAAAAGGGCATTTTAAAATCAACATGAAAAACCAAAATTCCAAAAGTATAAAATACAAAAAATGCTTACCAAAGAAAGAAATTGTATCGAGCTGCGCACCCTCGTCCCGCCCTGTGGTGCAACAGATGTCCCTATCTACAAAAATGTACTCAATGGGACCGTAATGTTGCAACCACTCTCAAGTTGACCTTCTGTTAGGAAAAAACGAGTTAGTACATTTCAAACATGAAAAAGGTCATTTTAAAATCAACATGAAAAACCAAAATTTCAAAAGTATAAAATACAAAAAATGCTTACCAAAGAAAGAAATTGTATCGAGCTCCACACCCTCCTCCCGCCCTGTGGTGCAACAGATGTCCCTTTCTCCAAAAATGTACTCAATGGCACCGTAATCTTGCAACCACTCTCAAGTTGTCCTGCTGTTAGGAAAAAACGAGTTAATACATTTCAAACATGAAAAAGGGCATTTTAAAATCAACATGAAAAATCAAAATTCCAAAAGTGTGAAATACAAAAAATGCTTACCAAAGAAAGAAATTGTATCGAGCTGCGCACCCTCGTCCCGCCCTGTGGTGCAACAGATGTCCCTATCTACAAAAATGTACTCAATGGGACCGTAATGTTGCAACCACTCTCAAGTTGACCTTCTGTTAGGAAAAAACGAGTTAGTACATTTCAAACATGAAAAAGGTCATTTTAAAATCAACATGAAAAACCAAAATTTCAAAAGTATAAAATACAAAAAATGGTTACCAAAGAAAGAAATTGTATCGAGCTACGAACCCTCCTCCTGCACTGTGGTGCAACAGATGTCCCTTTCTCCAAAAATGTACTCAATGGGACCTTAATGTTGCAACCACACCCAAGTTGACCTGCTGTTAGGAAAAAACGAGTTAGTACATTTCAAACATGAAATAGGTCATTTTAAATCAACATGAAAAACCAAAATTCCAAAAGTATAAAATACAAAAAATGCATACCAAAGAAAGAAATTGTATCGAGCTCCGCACCCTCCTCCCGCCCTGTGGTGCAACAGATGTCCCTTTCTCCAAAAATGTCCTCAATGGAACCGTAATGTTGCAACCACACCCAAGTTGACCTGCTGTTAGGAAAAAACGTGTTAGTACATTTCAAACATGAAAAAGGGCATTTTAAAATCTACATGAAAAACCAAAATTCCAAAAGTATAAAATACAAAAAATGCTTACCAAAAAAGAAATTGTATCGAGCTCCGCACCCTCCTCCCGCCCTGTGGTGTAACAGATGTCCCTTTCTCCAAAAATGTACTCAATGGGACCGTAATGTTGCAACCACACCCAAGTTGACCTGCTGTTAGGAAAAAACGAGTTAGTACATTTCAAACATGAAAAAGGGCATTTTAAAATCAACATGAAAAACCAAAATTCCAAAAGTATAAAACCCAAAAAATGTTTACCAAAGAAAGAAATTGTATCGAGCTCCGCACCCTCCTCCAGGCCCTATGGTGCAACAGATGTCCCTTTCTCAAAAATGTACTCAATGGGACCGTATTGTTGCAACCACTCCCAAGTTGACCTGCTGTTAGGAAAAAACGAGTTAGTACATTTCAAACATGAAAAAGGTCATTTTAAAATCAACATGGAAAACCAAAATTCCAAAAGCATAAAATACAAAAAATGCTTACCAAAGAAAGAAATTGTATCGAGCTCCGCACCCTCCTCCCGCCCTGTGGTGCAACAGATGTCCCTTTCTCCTAAAATGTACTCAATGGGACCGTAATGTTGCAACCACTCCCAAGTTGACCTGCTGTTAGGAAAAAACGAGTTAGCACATTTCAACATGAAAAAGGGCATTTTAAAATCAACATGAAAAATCAAAATTCCAAAAGTATAAAATACAAAAAATGCTTACCAAAGATTGAAATTGTATCGAGCTCCGCACCCTCGTCCCGCCCTGTGGTGCAACAGATGTTCCTTTCTCCAAAAATGTACTCAATGGGACCGTAATGTTGCAACCACACCCAAGTTGACCTGCTGTTAGGAAAAAACGAGTTAGTACATTTCAAACATGAAAAAGGGCATTTTAAAATCAACATGAAAAACCAAAATTCCAAAAGTATAAAATACAAAAAATGCTTACCAAAGAAAGAAATTGTATCGAGCTGCGCACCCTCGTCCCGCCCTGTGGTGCAACAGATGTCCCTATCTACAAAAATGTACTCAATGGGACCGTAATGTTGCAACCACTCTCAAGTTGACCTTCTGTTAGGAAAAAACGAGTTAGTACATTTCAAACATGAAAAAGGTCATTTTAAAATCAACATGAAAAACCAAAATTTCAAAAGTATAAAATACAAAAAATGCTTACCAAAGAAAGAAATTGTATCGAGCTCCACACCCTCCTCCCGCCCTGTGGTGCAACAGATGTCCCTTTCTCCAAAAATGTACTCAATGGCACCGTAATGTTGCAACCACTCCCAAGTTGACCTGCTGTTAGGAAAAAACGAGTTAGCACATTTCAAACATGAAAAAGGGCATTTTAAAATCAACATGAAAAACCAAAATTCCAAAAGTATAAAATACAAAAAATGCTTACCAAAGAAAGAAATTGTATCGAGCTCCGCACCCTCCTCCCGTCCTGTGGAGCAACAGATGTCCCTTTCTCCTAAAATGTACTCAATGGGACCGTAATGTTGCAACCACACCCAAGTTGACCTGCTGTTAGGAAAAAACGAGTTAGTACATTTCAAACAAGAAAAAGGGCATTTTAAAATCAACATGAAAAACCGAAATTCCAAAAGTATAAAATACAAAAAATGCTTACCAAAGAAAGAAATTGTATTGAGCTCCACAACCCCCTCCCGCCCTGTGGTGCATCAGATGTCCCTTTCTCCAAAAATGTACTCAATGGGACTGTAATGTTGCAACCACACCCAAGTTGTCCTGCTGTTAGGAAAAAACGAGTTAATACATTTCAAACATGAAAAAGGGCATTTTAAAATCAACATGAAAAACCAAAATTCCAAAAGTGTAAAATACAAAAAATGCTTACCAAAGAAAGAAATTGTATCGAGCTGCGCACCCTCGTCCCGCCCTGTGGTGCAACAGATGTCCCTATCTACAAAAATGTACTCAATGGGACCGTAATGATGCAACCACTCTCAAGTTGACCTTCTGTTAGGAAAAAACGAGTTAGTACATTTCAAACATGAAAAAGGTCATTTTAAAATCAACATGAAAAACCAAAATTTCAAAAGTATAAAATACAAAAAATGGTTACCAAAGAAAGAAATTGTATCGAGCTACGAACCTTCCTCCTGCCCTGTGGTGCAACAGGTGTCCCTTTCTCCAAAAATGTACTCAATGGGATCTTAATGTTGCAACCACACCCAAGTTGACCTGCTGTTAGGAAAAAACGAGTTAGTACATTTCAAACATGAAATAGGTCATTTTAAAATCAACATGAAAAACCAAAATTCCAAAAGTATAAAATACGAAAAATGCATACCAAAGAAAGAAATTGTATCGAGCTCCGCACCCTCCTCCCGCCCTGTGGTGCAACAGATGTCCCTTTCTCCAAAAATGTCCTCAATGGAACCGTAATGTTGCAACCACACCCAAGTTGACCTGCTGTTAGGAAAAAACGAGTTAGTACATTTCAAACATGAAAAAGGGCATTTTAAAATCAACATGAAAAACCAAAATTCCAAAAGCATTAAATACAAAAAATGCTTACCAAAGAAAGAAATTGTATCGAGCTCCGCACCCTCCTCCCGCCCTGTGGTGCAAGAGATGTCCCTTTCTCCAAAAATGTACTCAATGGGACCGTAATGTTGCAACCACACCCAAGTTGACCTGCTGTTAGGAAAAACGAGTTATCACATTTCAAACATCAAAAAGGTCATTTTAAAATCAATATGAAAAACCAAAGTTCCAAAAGTATAAAATCCAAAAAATGCTTACCAAAGAAAGAAATTGTATCGTGCTCCGCACCCTCCTCCCGCCCTGTGGTGCAACAGATGTCCCTTTCTTCAAAAATGTACTCAATGGAACCGTAATGTTGCAACCACACCCAAGTTGACCTGCTGTTAAGAAAAAACGGGTTAGTACATTTCAAACATGAAAAAGGGCACTTTAAAATCAGCATGATGAACCAAAATTCCAAAAGTATAAAATACAAAAAATGCTTACCAAAGAAAGAAATTGTATCGAGCTCCGCACCCTCCTCCCGCCCTGTGGTGCAACAGATGTCCCTTTCTCCAAAAATGTACTCAATGGGACCGTAATGTTGCAACCACTCTCAAGTTGACCTGCTGTTAGGAAAAAACGAGTTAGTACATTTCAAACATGAAAAAGGGTATTTTAAAATCAACAGGAAAAACCAAAATTCCAAAAGTATAAAATACAAAAAATGCTTACCAATAAAGAAATTGTATCGGGCTCCGCACCCTCCTCCCGCCCTGTGGTGCAACAGATGTCCCTTTCTCCAAAAATGTACTCAATGGGACCGTAATGTTGCAACCACACCCAAGTTGACCTGCTGTTAGGAAAAAAACGAGTTAGTAAATGTCAGACATGAAAAAGGGCATTTTAAAATCAACATGAAAAACCAAAATTCCAAAAGTATAAAATACAAAAAAATGGTTACCAAAGAAAGAAATTGTATCGAGCTACGAACCCTCCTCCCGCCCTGTGGTGCAACAGATGTCCCTTTCTCCAAAAATGTACTCAATGGGACCTTAATGTTGCAACCACACCCAAGTTGACCTGCAGTTAGGAAAAAACGAGTTAGTACATTTAAAACATGAAAAAGGGCATTTTAAAATCAACATGAAAAACCAAAATTCCAAAAGTATAAAATACAAAAAATGCTTACCAAAGAAAGAAATTGTATCGAGCTCCGCACCCTCCTCCCGCCCTGTGGTGCAACAGATGTCCCTTTCTCCAAAAATGTACTCAATGGGACCGTAATGTTGCAACCACACCCAAGTTGACCTGCTGTTAGGAAAAAACGAGTTAGTACACTTCAAACATGAAAAAGGGCATTTTAAAATCAACATGAAAAACCAAAATTACAAAAGTATAAAATACAAAAAATGCTTACCAAAGAAAGAAATTGTATCGAGCTCCGCACCCTCCTCCCGCCCTGTGGTGCAACAGATGTCCCTCCCTCCAAAAATGTACTCAATGGGACTGTAATGTTGCAACCACTCTCAAGTTGACCTGCTGTTAGGAAAAAACGAGTTAGTACATTTGAAATATGAAAAAGGGCATTTTAAAATCAACATGAAAAACCAAAACTCCAAAAGTATAAAATACAAAAAAATGCTTACCAAAGAATTAAATTGTATTGAGCTCCGCACCCTCCTCCCGCCCTGTGGTGGAACAGATGTCCCTTTCTCCAAAAATGTACTCAATGGGAGCGTAATGTTGCAACCACTCTCAAGTTGACCTGCTGTTAGGACAAAACGTGTTAGTACATTTCAAACATGAAAAAGGGCATTTTAAAATCTACATGAAAAACCAAAATTCCAAAAGTATAAAATACAAAAAATGCTTACCAAAAAAGAAATTGTATCGAGCTCCGCACCCTCCTCCCGCCCTGTGGTGTAACAGATGTCCCTTTCTCCAAAAATGTACTCAATGGGACCGTAATGTTGCAACCACACCCAAGTTGACCTGCTGTTAGGAAAAAACGAGTTAGTACATTTCAAACATGAAAAAGGGCATTTTAAAATCAACATGAAAAACCAAAATTCCAAAAGTATAAAACCCAAAAAATGTTTACCAAAGAAAGAAATTGTATCGAGCTCCGCACCCTCCTCCAGGCCCTATGGTGCAACAGATGTCCCTTTCTCAAAAATGTACTCAATGGGACCGTATTGTTGCAACCACTCCCAAGTTGACCTGCTGTTAGGAAAAAACGAGTTAGTACATTTCAAACATGAAAAAGGTCATTTTAAAATCAACATGGAAAACCAAAATTTCAAAAGTATAAAATACAAAAAATGCTTACCAAAGAAAGAAATTGTATCGAGCTCCGCACCCTCCTCCCGCCCTGTGGTGCAACAGATGTCCCTTTCTCCAAAAATGTACTCAATGGGACCGTAATGTTGCAACCACACCCAAGTTGACCTGCTGTTAGGAAAAAACGAGTTAGTACACTTCAAACATGAAAAAGGGCATTTTAAAATCAACATGAAAAACCAAAATTACAAAAGTATAAAATACAAAAAATGCTTACCAAAGAAAGAAATTGTATCGAGCTCCGCACCCTCCTCCCGCCCTGTGGTGCAACAGATGTCCCTCCCTCCAAAAATGTACTCAATGGGACTGTAATGTTGCAACCACTCTCAAGTTGACCTGCTGTTAGGAAAAAACGAGTTAGTACATTTGAAATATGAAAAAGGGCATTTTAAAATCAACATGAAAAACCAAAACTCCAAAAGTATAAAATACAAAAAATGCTTACCAAAGAATTAAATTGTATTGAGCTCCGCACCCTCCTCCCGCCCTGTGGTGGAACAGATGTCCCTTTCTCCAAAAATGTACTCAATGGGAGCGTAATGTTGCAACCACTCTCAAGTTGACCTGCTGTTAGGACAAAACGTGTTAGTACATTTCAAACATGAAAAAGGGCATTTTAAAATCTACATGAAAAACCAAAATTCCAAAAGTATAAAATACAAAAAATGCTTACCAAAAAAGAAATTGTATCGAGCTCCGCACCCTCCTCCCGCCCTGTGGTGTAACAGATGTCCCTTTCTCCAAAAATGTACTCAATGGGACCGTAATGTTGCAACCACACCCAAGTTGACCTGCTGTTAGGAAAAAACGAGTTAGTACATTTCAAACATGAAAAAGGTCATTTTAAAATCAACATGAAAAACCAAAATTCCAAAAGTATAAAACCCAAAAAATGTTTACCAAAGAAAGAAATTGTATCGAGCTCCGCACCCTCCTCCAGGCCCTATGGTGCAACAGATGTCCCTTTCTCAAAAATGTACTCAATGGGACCGTATTGTTGCAACCACTCCCAAGTTGACCTGCTGTTAGGAAAAAACGAGTTAGTACATTTCAAACATGAAAAAGGTCATTTTAAAATCAACATGGAAAACCAAAATTCCAAAAGTACAAAATACAAAAAATGCTTACCAAAGAAAGAAATTGTATCGAGCTCCGCACCCTCCTCCCGCCCTGTGGTGCAACAGATGTCCCTTTCTCCTAAAATGTACTCAATGGGACCGTAATGTTGCAACCACTCCCAAGTTGACCTGCTGTTAGGAAAAAACGAGTTAGCACATTTCAACATGAAAAAGGGCATTTTAAAATCAACATGAAAAATCAAAATTCCAAAAGTATAAAATACAAAAAATGCTTACCAAAGAAAGAAATTGTATCGAGCTCCGCACCCTCCTCCCGCCCTGTGGTGCAACAGATGTTCCTTTCTCCAAAAATGTACTCAATGGGACCGTAATGTTGCAACCACACCCAAGTTGACCTGCTGTTAGGAAAAAACGAGTTAGTACATTTCAAACATGAAAAAGGGCATTTTAAAATCAACATGAAAAACCAAAATTCCAAAAGTATAAAATACAAAAAATGCTTACCAAAGAAAGAAATTGTATCGAGCTGCGCACCCTCGTCCCGCCCTGTGGTGCAACAGATGTCCCTATCTACAAAAATGTACTCAATGGGACCGTAATGTTGCAACCACTCTCAAGTTGACCTTCTGTTAGGAAAAAACGAGTTAGTACATTTCAAACATGAAAAAGGTCATTTTAAAATCAACATGAAAAACCAAAATTTCAAAAGTATAAAATACAAAAAATGCTTACCAAAGAAAGAAATTGTATCGAGCTCCACACCCTCCTCCCGCCCTGTGGTGCAACAGATGTCCCTTTCTCCAAAAATGTACTCAATGGCACCGTAATCTTGCAACCACTCTCAAGTTGTCCTGCTGTTAGGAAAAAACGAGTTAATACATTTCAAACATGAAAAAGGGCATTTTAAAATCAACATGAAAAACCAAAATTCCAAAAGTGTAAAATACAAAAAATGCTTACCAAAGAAAGAAATTGTATCGAGCTGCGCACCCTCGTCCCGCCCTGTGGTGCAACAGATGTCCCTATCTACAAAAATGTACTCAATGGGACCGTAATGTTGCAACCACTCTCAAGTTGACCTTCTGTTAGGAAAAAACGAGTTAGTACATTTCAAACATGAAAAAGGTCATTTTAAAATCAACATGAAAAACCAAAATTTCAAAAGTATAAAATACAAAAAATGGTTACCAAAGAAAGAAATTGTATCGAGCTACGAACCCTCCTCCTGCCCTGTGGTGCAACAGATGTCCCTTTCTCCAAAAATGTACTCAATGGGACCTTAATGTTGCAACCACACCCAAGTTGACCTGCTGTTAGGAAAAAACGAGTTAGTACATTTCAAACATGAAATAGGTCATTTTAAATCAACATGAAAAACCAAAATTCCAAAAGTATAAAATACAAAAAATGCATACCAAAGAAAGAAATTGTATCGAGCTCCGCACCCTCCTCCCGCCCTGTGGTGCAACAGATGTCCCTTTCTCCAAAAATGTCCTCAATGGAACCGTAATGTTGCAACCACACCCAAGTTGACCTGCTGTTAGGAAAAAACGTGTTAGTACATTTCAAACATGAAAAAGGGCATTTTAAAATCTACATGAAAAACCAAAATTCCAAAAGTATAAAATACAAAAAATGCTTACCAAAAAAGAAATTGTATCGAGCTCCGCACCCTCCTCCCGCCCTGTGGTGTAACAGATGTCCCTTTCTCCAAAAATGTACTCAATGGGACCGTAATGTTGCAACCACACCCAAGTTGACCTGCTGTTAGGAAAAAACGAGTTAGTACATTTCAAACATGAAAAAGGGCATTTTAAAATCAACATGAAAAACCAAAATTCCAAAAGTATAAAACCCAAAAAATGTTTACCAAAGAAAGAAATTGTATCGAGCTCCGCACCCTCCTCCAGTCCCTATGGTGCAACAGATGTCCCTTTCTCAAAAATGTACTCAATGGGACCGTATTGTTGCAACCACTCCCAAGTTGACCTGCTGTTAGGAAAAAACGAGTTAGTACATTTCAAACATGAAAAAGGTCATTTTAAAATCAACATGGAAAACCAAAATTCCAAAAGTATAAAATACAAAAAATGCTTACCAAAGAAAGAAATTGTATCGAGCTCCGCACCCTCCTCCCGCCCTGTGGTGCAACAGATGTCCCTTTCTCCTAAAATGTACTCAATGGGACCGTAATGTTGCAACCACTCCCAAGTTGACCTGCTGTTAGGAAAAAACGAGTTAGCACATTTCAACATGAAAAAGGGCATTTTAAAATCAACATGAAAAATCAAAATTCCAAAAGTATAAAATACAAAAAATGCTTACCAAAGATTGAAATTGTATCGAGCTCCGCACCCTCGTCCCGCCCTGTGGTGCAACAGATGTTCCTTTCTCCAAAAATGTACTCAATGGGACCGTAATGTTGCAACCACACCCAAGTTGACCTGCTGTTAGGAAAAAACGAGTTAGTACATTTCAAACATGAAAAAGGGCATTTTAAAATCAACATGAAAAACCAAAATTCCAAAAGTATAAAATACAAAAAATGCTTACCAAAGAAAGAAATTGTATCGAGCTGCGCACCCTCGTCCCGCCCTGTGGTGCAACAGATGTCCCTATCTACAAAAATGTACTCAATGGGACCGTAATGTTGCAACCACTCTCAAGTTGACCTTCTGTTAGGAAAAAACGAGTTAGTACATTTCAAACATGAAAAAGGTCATTTTAAAATCAACATGAAAAACCAAAATTTCAAAAGTATAAAATACAAAAAATGCTTACCAAAGAAAGAAATTGTATCGAGCTCCACACCCTCCTCCCGCCCTGTGGTGCAACAGATGTCCCTTTCTCCAAAAATGTACTCAATGGCACCGTAATCTTGCAACCACTCTCAAGTTGACCTGCTGTTAGGAAAAAACGAGTTAGCACATTTCAAACATGAAAAAGGGCATTTTAAAATCAACATGAAAAACCAAAATTCCAAAAGTATAAAATACAAAAAATGCTTACCAAAGAAAGAAATTGTATCGAGCTCCGCACCCTCCTCCCGTCCTGTGGAGCAACAGATGTCCCTTTCTCCTAAAATGTACTCAATGGGACCGTAATGTTGCAACCACACCCAAGTTGACCTGCTGTTAGGAAAAAACGAGTTAGTACATTTCAAACAAGAAAAAGGGCATTTTAAAATCAACATGAAAAACCGAAATTCCAAAAGTATAAAATACAAAAAATGCTTACCAAAGAAAGAAATTGTATTGAGCTCCACAACCCCCTCCCGCCCTGTGGTGCATCAGATGTCCCTTTCTCCAAAAATGTACTCAATGGGACTGTAATGTTGCAACCACACCCAAGTTGTCCTGCTGTTAGGAAAAAACGAGTTAATACATTTCAAACATGAAAAAGGGCATTTTAAAATCAACATGAAAAACCAAAATTCCAAAAGTGTAAAATACAAAAAATGCTTACCAAAGAAAGAAATTGTATCGAGCTGCGCACCCTCGTCCCGCCCTGTGGTGCAACAGATGTCCCTATCTACAAAAATGTACTCAATGGGACCGTAATGTTGCAACCACTCTCAAGTTGACCTTCTGTTAGGAAAAAACGAGTTAGTACATTTCAAACATGAAAAAGGTCATTTTAAAATCAACATGAAAAACCAAAATTTCAAAAGTATAAAATACAAAAAATGGTTACCAAAGAAAGAAATTGTATCGAGCTACGAACCCTCCTCCTGCCCTGTGGTGCAACAGATGTCCCTTTCTCCAAAAATGTACTCAATGGGACCTTAATGTTGCAACCACACCCTAGTTGACCTGCTGTTAGGAAAAAACGAGTTAGTACATTTCAAACATGAAATAGGTCATTTTAAAATCAATATGAAAAACCAAAATTCCAAAAGTATAAAATACAAAAAATGCTTACCAAAGAAAGAAATTGTATCGAGCTCCGCACCCTCCTCCCGCCCTGTGGTGCAACAGATGTCCCTTTCTCCAAAAATGTCCTCAATGGAACCGTAATGTTGCAAACACACCCAAGTTGACCTGCTGTTAGGAAAAAACGAGTTAGTACATTTCAAACATGAAAAAGGGCATTTTAAAATCAACATGAAAAACCAAAATTCCAAAAGCATTAAATACAAAAAATGCTTACCAAAGAAAGAAATTGTGTCGAGCTCCGCACCCTCCTCCCGCCCTGTGGTGCAACAGATGTCCCTTTCTCCAAAAATGTACTCAATGGGACCGTAATGTTGCAACCACACCCAAGTTGACCTGCTGTTAGGAAAAACGAGTTATCACATTTCAAACATCAAAAAGGTCATTTTAAAATCAATATGAAAAACCAAAGTTCCAAAAGTATAAAATCCAAAAAATGCTTACCAAAGAAAGAAATTGTATCGTGCTCCGCACCATCCTCCCGCCCTGTGGTGCAACAGATGTCCCTTTCTTCAAAAATGTACTCAATGGAACCGTAATGTTGCAACCACACCCAAGTTGACCTGCTGTTAAGAAAAAACGGGTTAGTACATTTCAAACATGAAAAAGGGCACTTTAAAATCAGCATGATGAACCAAAATTCCAAAAGTATAAAATACAAAAATGCTTACCAAAGAAAGAAATTGTATCGAGCTCCGCACCCTCCTCCCGCCCTGTGGTGCAACAGATGTCCCTATCTACAAAAATGTACTCAATGGGACCGTAATGTTGCAACCACTCTCAAGTTGACCTTCTGTTAGGAAAAAACGAGTTAGTACATTTCAAACATGAAAAAGGTCATTTTAAAATCAACATGAAAAACCAAAATTTCAAAAGTATAAAATACAAAAAATGCTTACCAAAGAAAGAAATTGTATCGAGCTCCGCACCCTCCTCCCCCCCTGTGGTGCAACAGATGTCCCTTTCTCCAAAAATGTACTCAATGGGACCGTAATGTTGCAACCACTCTCAAGTAGACCTGCTGTTAGGAAAAAACGAGTTAGTACATTTCAAACATGAAAAAGGGCATTTTAAAATCAACAGGAAAAACCAAAATTCCAAAAGTATAAAATACAAAAAATGCTTACCAATAAAGAAATTGTATCGGGCTCCGCACCCTCCTCCCGCCCTGTGGTGCAACAGATGTCCCTTTCTTCAAAAATGTACTCAATGGGACCTTAATGTTGCAACCACACCCAAGTTGACCTGCTGTTAGGAAAAAACGAGTTAGTAAATTTCAAACATGAAAAAGGGCATTTTAAAATCAACATGAAAAACCAAAATTCCAAAAGTGTAAAATACAAAAAAATGGTTACCAAAGAAAGAAATTGTATCGAGCTACGAACCCTCCTCCCGCCCTGTGGTGCAACAGATGTCCCTTTCTCCAAAAATGTACTCAATGGGACCTTAATGTTGAAACCACACCCAAGTTGACCTGCAGTTAGGAAAAAACGAGTTAGTACTTTTAAAACATGAAAAAGGGCATTTTAAAATCAACATGAAAAACCAAAATTCCAAAAGTATAAAATACAAAAAATGCTTACCAAAGAAAGAAATTGTATCGAGCTCCTCACCCTCCTCCCGCCCTGTGGTGCAACAGATGTCCCTTTCTCCAAAAATGTACTCAATGGGACCGTAATGTTGCAACCACACCCAAGTTGACCTGCTGTTAGGAAAAAACGAGTTAGTACACTTCAAACATGAAAAAGGGCATTTTAAAATCAACATGAAAAACCAAAATTACAAAAGTATAAAATACAAAAAATGCTTACCAAAGAAAGAAATTGTATCGAGCTCCGCACCCTCCTCCCGCCCTGTCGTGCAACAGATGTCCCTCCCTCCAAAAATGTACTCAATGGGACTGTAATGTTGCAACCACTCTCAAGTTGACCTGCTGTTAGGAAAAAACGAGTTAGTACATTTGAAATATGAAAAAGGGCATTTTAAAATCAACATGAAAAACCAAAACTCCAAAAGTATAAAATACAAAAAATGCTTACCAAAGAATTAAATTGTATTGAGCTCCGCACCCTCCTCCCGCCCTGTGGTGGAACAGATGTCCCTTTCTCCAAAAATGTACTCAATGGGAGCGTAATGTTGCAACCACTCTCAAGTTGACCTGCTGTTAGGACAAAACGTGTTAGTACATTTCAAAAATGAAAAAGGGCATTTTAAAATCTACATGAAAAACCAAAATTCCAAAAGTATAAAATACAAAAAATGCTTACCAAAAAAGAAATTGTATCGAGCTCCGCACCCTCCTCCCGCCCTGTGGTGTAACAGATGTCCCTTTCTCCAAAAATGTACTCAATGGGACCGTAATGTTGCAACCACACCCAAGTTGACCTGCTGTTAGGAAAAAACGAGTTAGTACATTTCAAACATGAAAAAGGGCATTTTAAAATCAACATGAAAAACCAAAATTCCAAAAGTATAAAACACAAAAAATGTTTACCAAAGAAAGAAATTGTATCGAGCTCCGCACCCTCCTCCAGGCCCTATGGTGCAACAGATGTCCCTTTCTCAAAAATGTACTCAATGGGACCGTATTGTTGCAACCACTCCCAAGTTGACCTGCTGTTAGGAAAAAACGAGTTAGTACATTTCAAACATGAAAAAGGTCATTTTAAAATCAACATGGAAAACCAAAATTCCAAAAGTATAAAATACAAAAAATGCTTACCAAAGAAAGAAATTGTATCGAGCTCCGCACCCTCCTCCCGCCCTGTGGTGCAACAGATGTCCCTTTCTCCTAAAATGTACTCAATGGGACCGTAATGTTGCAACCACTCCCAAGTTGACCTGCTGTTAGGAAAAAACGAGTTAGCACATTTCAACATGAAAAAGGGCATTTTAAAATCAACATGAAAAATCAAAATTCCAAAAGTATAAAATACAAAAAATGCTTACCAAAGAAAGAAATTGTATCGAGCTCCGCACCCACCTCCCGCCCTGTGGTGCAACAGATGTTCCTTTCTCCAAAAATGTACTCAATGGGACCGTAATGTTGCAACCACACCCAAGTTGACCTGCTGTTAGGAAAAAACGAGTTAGTACATTTCAAACATGAAAAAGGGCATTTTAAAATCAACATGAAAAACCAAAATTTCAAAGTATAAAATACAAAAAATGCTTACCAAAGAAAGAAATTGTATCGAGCTCCACACCCTCCTCCAGCCCTGTGGTGCAACAGATGTCCCTTTCTCCAAAAATGTACTCAATGGCACCGTAATCTTGCAACCACTCTCAAGTTGACCTGCTGTTAGGAAAAAACGAGTTAGTACATTTCAAACATGAAAAAGGGCATTTTAAAATCAACAGGAAAAACCAAAATTCCAAAAGTATAAAATACAAAAAATGCTTACCAATAAAGAAATTGTATCGAGCTCCGCACCCTCCTCCCGCCCTGTGGTGCAACAGATGTCCCTTTCTCCAAAAATGTACTCAATGGGACCTTAATGTTGCAACCACACCCAAGTTGACCTGCTGTTAGGAAAAAACGAGTTAGTAAATTTCAAACATGAAAAAGGGCATTTTAAAATCAACATGAAAAACCAAAATTCCAAAAGTATAAAATAAAAAAAATGCTTACCAAAGAAAGAAATTGTATCGAGCTACGAACCCTCCTCCCGCCCTGTGGTGCAACAGATGTCCCTTTCTCCAAAAATGTACTCAATGGGACCTTAATGTTGCAACCACACCCAAGTTGACCTGCTGTTAGGAAAAAACGAGTTAGTACATTTCAAACATGAAAAAGGGCATTTTAAAATCAACATGAAAAACCAAAATTACAAAAGTATAAAATTCAAAAAATGCTTACCAAAGAAAGAAATTGTATCGAGCTCCGCACCCTCCCCCCGCACTGTGGTGCAACAGATGTCCCTTTCTCCAAAAATGTACTCAATGGGACCGTAATGTTGCAACCACACCCAAGTTGACCTGCTGTTAGGAAAAAACGAGTTAGTACATTTCAAACATGAATAAGGGCATTTTAAAATCAACATGAAAAACCAAAATTCCAAAAGTATAAAATACAAAAAATGCTTACCAAAGAAAGAAATTGTATCGAGCTCCGCACCCTCCTCCCGCCCTGTGGTGCAACAGATGTCCCTTTCTCCAAAAATGTACTCAATGGGACCGTAATGTTGCAACCACACCCAAGTTCACCTGCTGTTAGGAAAAAACGTGTTAGTACATTTCAACCATGAAAAAGGGCATTTTAAAATCAACATGAAAAACCAAAACTCCAAAAGTATAAAGTACAAAAAATGCTTACCAAAGAAAGAAATTGTATCGAGCTCCGCACCCCCCCCCCCCCCCGCCCTGTGGTGCAACAGATGTCCCTTTCTCCAAAAATGTACTCAATGTGACCGTAATGTTGCAACCACACCCAAGTTGACCTGCTGTTAGGAAAAAACGAGTTAGTACATTTCAAACATGAAAAAGGGTATTTTAAAATCAACATGAAAAACCAAAATTCCAAAAGTATAAAATACAAAAAATGCTTACCAAAGAAAGAAATTGTATCGAGCTCCGCACCCTCCTCCCGCCCTGTGGTGCAACAGATGTCCCTTTCTCCATAAATGTACTCAATGGGACAGTAATGTTGCAACCACACCCAAGTTGACCTGCTGTTAGGAAAAAACGAGTTAGTACATTTCAAACATGAAAAAGGGCATTTTAAAATCAACATGAAAAACCAAAATTCCAAAAGTATAAAATACAAAAAATGCTTACCAGAGAAAGAAATTGTATCGAGCTCCGCACCCTCCTCCCGCCCTGTGGTGCAACAGATGTCCCTTTCTCCAAAAATGTACTCAATGGGACCGTAATGTTGCAACCACACCCAAGTTGACCTGCTGTTAGGAAAAAACGAGTTAGTACATTTCAAACATGAAAAAGGGCATTTTAAAATCAACATGAAAAACCAAAATTACAAAAGCATAAAATACAAAAAATGCTTACCAAAGAAAGAAATTGTATCGAGCTCCGCACCCTCCTCCCGACCTGTGGTGCAACAGATGTCCCTCTCTCCAAAAATGTACTCAATGGGACTGTAATGTTGCAACCACTCTCAAGTTGACCTGCTGTTAGGAAAAAACGAGTTAGTACATTTGAAATATGAAAAAGGGCATTTTAAAATCAACATGAAAAACCAAAACTCCAAAAGTATAAAATACAAAAAATGCTTACCAAAGAATTAAATTGTATCGAGCTCCGCACCCTCCTCCCGCCCTGTGGTGCAACAGATGTCCCTTTCTCCTAAAATGTACTCAATGGGACCGTAATGTTGCAACCACTCCCAAGTTGACCTGCTGTTAGGAAAAAACGAGTTAGCACATTTCAACATGAAAAAGGGCATTTTAAAATCAACATGAAAAATCAAAATTCCAAAAGTATAAAATACAAAAAATGCTTACCAAAGAAAGAAATTGTATCGAGCTCCGCACCCTCCTCCCGCCCTGTGGTGCAACAGATGTTCCTTTCTCCAAAAATGTACTCAATGGGACCGTAATGTTGCAACCACACCCAAGTTGACCTGCTGTTAGGAAAAAACGAGTTAGTACATTTCAAACATGAAAAAGGGCATTTTAAAATCAACATGAAAAACCAAAATTCCAAAAGTATAAAATACAAAAAATGCTTACCAAAGAAAGAAATTGTATCGAGCTGCGCACCCTCGTCCCGCCCTGTGGTGCAACAGATGTCCCTATCTACAAAAATGTACTCAATGGGACCGTAATGTTGCAACCACTCTCAAGTTGACCTTCTGTTAGGAAAAAACGAGTTAGTACATTTCAAACATGAAAAAGGTCATTTTAAAATCAACATGAAAAACCAAAATTTCAAAAGTATAAAATACAAAAAATGCTTACCAAAGAAAGAAATTGTATCGAGCTCCACACCCTCCTCCCGCCCTGTGGTGCAACAGATGTCCCTTTCTCCAAAAATGTACTCAATGGCACCGTAATCTTGCAACCACTCTCAAGTTGACCTGCTGTTAGGAAAAAACGAGTTAGTACATTTCAAACATGAAAAAGGGCATTTTAAAATCAACAGGAAAAACCAAAATTCCAAAAGTATAAAATACAAAAAATGCTTACCAATAAAGAAATTGTATCGAGCTCCGCACCCTCCTCCCGCCCTGTGGTGCAACAGATGTCCCTTTCTCCAAAAATGTACTCAATGGGACCTTAATGTTGCAACCACACCCAAGTTGACCTGCTGTTAGGAAAAAACGAGTTAGTAAATTTCAAACATGAAAAAGGGCATTTTAAAATCAACATGAAAAACCAAAATTCCAAAAGTATAAAATACAAAAAATGCTTACCAAAGAAAGAAATTGTATCGAGCTACGAACCCTCCTCCCGCCCTGTGGTGTAACAGATGTCCCTTTCTCCAAAAATGTACTCAATGGGACCTTAATGTTGCAACCACACCCAAGTTGACCTGCTGTTAGGAAAAAACGAGTTAGTACATTTCAAACATGAAAAAGGGCATTTTAAAATCTACATGAAAAACCAAAATTACAAAAGTATAAAATTCAAAAAATGCTTACCAAAGAAAGAAATTGTATCGAGCTCCGCACCCTCCCCCCGCACTGTGGTGCAACAGATGTCCCTTTCTCCAAAAATGTACTCAATGGGACCGTAATGTTGCAACCACACCCAAGTTGACCTGCTGTTAGGAAAAAACGAGTTAGTACATTTCAAACATGAATAAGGGCATTTTAAAATCAACATGAAAAACCAAAATTCCAAAAGTATAAAATACAAAAAATGCTTACCAAAGAAAGAAATTGTATCGAGCTCCGCACCCTCCTCCCGCCCTGTGGTGCAACAGATGTCCCTTTCTCCAAAAATGTACTCAATGGGACCGTAATGTTGCAACCACACCCAAGTTCACCTGCTGTTAGGAAAAAACGTGATAGTACATTTCAACCATGAAAAAGGGCATTTTAAAATCAACATGAAAAACCAAAACTCCAAAAGTATAAAGTACAAAAAATGCTTACCAAAGAAAGAAATTGTATCGAGCTCCGCACCCCCCCCCCCCCCCGCCCTGTGGTGCAACAGATGTCCCTTTCTCCAAAAATGTACTCAATGTGACCGTAATGTTGCAACCACACCCAAGTTGACCTGCTGTTAGGAAAAAACGAGTTAGTACATTTCAAACATGAAAAAGGGTATTTTAAAATCAACATGAAAAACCAAATTTCCAAAAGTATAAAATACAAAAAATGCTTACCAAAGAAAGAAATTGTATCGAGCTCCGCACCCTCCTCCCGCCCTGTGGTGCAACAGATGTCCCTTTCTCCATAAATGTACTCAATGGGACAGTAATGTTGCAACCACACCCAAGTTGACCTGCTGTTAGGAAAAAACGAGTTAGTACATTTCAAACATGAAAAAGGGCATTTTAAAATCAACATGAAAAACCAAAATTCCAAAAGTATAAAATACAAAAAATGCTTACCAAAGAAAGAAATTGTATCGAGCTCCGCACCCTCCTCCCGCCCTGTGGTGCAACAGATGTCCCTTTCTCCAAAAATGTACTCAATGGGACCGTAATGTTGCAACCACACCCAAGTTGACCTGCTGTTAGGAAAAAACGAGTTAGTACATTTCAAACATGAAAAAGGGCATTTTAAAATCAACATGAAAAACCAAAATTACAAAAGCATAAAATACAAAAAATGCTTACCAAAGAAAGAAATTGTATCGAGCTCCGCACCCTCCTCCCGACCTGTGGTGCAACAGATGTCCCTCTCTCCAAAAATGTACTCAATGGGACTGTAATGTTGCAACCACTCTCAAGTTGACCTGCTGTTAGGAAAAAACGAGTTAGTACATTTGAAATATGAAAAAGGGCATTTTAAAATCAACATGAAAAACCAAAACTCCAAAAGTATAAAATACAAAAAATGCTTACCAAAGAATTAAATTGTATTGAGCTCCGCACCCTCCTCCCGCCCTGTGGTGGAACAGATGTCCCTTTCTCCAAAAATGTACTCAATGGGAGCGTAATGTTGCAACCACTCTCAAGTTGACCTGCTGTTAGGACAAAACGTGTTAGTACATTTCAAACATGAAAAAGGGCATTTTAAAATCTACATGAAAAACCAAAATTCCAAAAGTATAAAATACAAAAAATGCTTACCAAAAAAGAAATTGTATCGAGCTCCGCACCCTCCTCCCGCCCTGTGGTGCAACAGATGTCCCTTTCTCCAAACATGTACTCAATGGGACCGTAATGTTGCAACCACACCCAAGTTGACCTGCTGTTAGGAAAAAACGAGTTAGTACATTTCAAACATGAAAAAGTGCATTTTAAAATCAACATGAAAAACCAAAATTCCAAAAGTATAAAACACAAAAAATGTTTACCTAAGAAAGAAATTGTATCGAGCTCCGCACCCTCCTCCAGGCCCTATGGTGCAACAGATGTCCCTTTCTCAAAAATGTACTCAATGGGACCGTATTGTGCAACCACTCCCAAGTTGACCTGCTGTTAGGAAAAAACGAGTTAGTACATTTCAAACATGAAAAGGGTCATTTTAAAATCAACATGAAAAACCAAAATTCCAAAAGTATAAAATACAAAAAATGCTTACCAAAGAAAGAAATTGTATCGAGCTCCGCACCCTCCTCCCGCCCTGTGGTGCAACAGATGTCCCTTTCTCCAAAAATGTACTCAATGGGACCGTAATGTTGCAACCACTCCCAAGTTGACCTGTTGTTAGGAAAAAACGAGTTAGCACATTACAAACATGAAAAAGGGCATTTTAAAATCAACATGAAAAATCAAAATTCCAAAAGTATAAAATACAAAAAATGCTTACCAAAGAAAGAAATTGTATTGAGCTCCGCACCCTCCTCCCGCCCTGTGGTGCAACAGATGTTCCTTTCTCCAAAAATATACTCAATGGGACCAAAATGTTGCAACCACACCCAAGTTGACCTGCTGTTAGGAAAAAACGAGTTAGTACATTTCAAACATGAAAAAGGGCATTTTAAAATCAACATGAAAAACCAAAATTCCAAAAGTATACAATACAAAAAATGCTTACCAAAGAAAGAAATTGTATCGAGCTCCGCACCCTCCTCCCGTCCTATGGTGCAACAGATGTCCCTTTCTCCTAAAATGTACTCAATGGGACCGTAATGTTGCAACCACACCCAAGTTGACCTGCTGTTAGGAAAAAACGAGTTAGTACATTTCAAACATGAAAAAGGGCATTTTAAAATCAACATGAAAAACCAAAATTCCAAAAGTATAAAATACAAAAAATGCTTACCAAAGAAAGAAATTGTATTGAGCTCCACAACCCCCTCCCACCCTGTGGAGCATCAGATGTCCCTTTCTCCAAAAATGTACTCAATGGGACTGTAATGTTGCAACCACACCCAAGTTGTCCTGCTGTTAGGAAAAAACGAGTTAATACATTTCAAACATGAAAAAGGGCATTTTAAAATCAACATGAAAAACCAAAATTCCAAAAGTGTAAAATACAAAAAATGCTTACCAAAGAAAGAAATTGTATCGAGCACCGCACCTTCCTCCCGTCCTGTGGTGCAACAGATGTCCCTTTCTCCAAAAATGTACTCAATGGGACCGTAATGTTACAACCACACCCAAGTTGACCTGCTGTTAGGAAAAACCGAGTTAGTACATTTCAAACATGAAAAAGGGCATTTTAAAATCAACATGAAAAACCAAAATTCCAAAAGTATAAAATACAAAAAATGCTTACCAAAGAAAGAAATTGTATCGAGCTGCGCACCCTCGTCCCGCCCTGTGGTGCAACAGATGTCCCTATCTACAAAAATGTACTCAATGGGACCGTAATGTTGCAACCACTCTCAAGTTGACCTTCTGTTAGGAAAAAACGAGTTAGTACATTTCAAACATGAAAAAGGTCATTTTAAAATCAACATGAAAAACCAAAATTTCAAAAGTATAAAATACAAAAAATGCTTACCAAAGAAAGAAATTGTATCGAGCTCCACACCCTCCTCCCGCCCTGTGGTGCAACAGATGTCCCTTTCTCCAAAAATGTACTCAATGGCACCGTAATCTTGCAACCACTCTCAAGTTGACCTGCTGTTAGGAAAAAACGAGTTAGTACATTTCAAACATGAAAAAGGGCATTTTAAAATCAACAGGAAAAACCAAAATTCCAAAAGTATAAAATACAAAAAATGCTTACCAATAAAGAAATTGTATCGAGCTCCGCACCCTCCTCCCGCCCTGTGGTGCAACAGATGTCCCTTTCTCCAAAAATGTACTCAATGGGACCTTAATGTTGCAACCACACCCAAGTTGACCTGCTGTTAGGAAAAAACGAGTTAGTAAATTTCAAACATGAAAAAGGGCATTTTAAAATCAACATGAAAAACCAAAATTCCAAAAGTATAAAATACAAAAAATGCTTACCAAAGAAAGAAATTGTATCGAGCTACGAACCCTCCTCCCGCCCTGTGGTGTAACAGATGTCCCTTTCTCCAAAAATGTACTCAATGGGACCTTAATGTTGCAACCACACCCAAGTTGACCTGCTGTTAGGAAAAAACGAGTTAGTACATTTCAAACATGAAAAAGGGCATTTTAAAATCAACATGAAAAACCAAAATTACAAAAGTATAAAATTCAAAAAATGCTTACCAAAGAAAGAAATTGTATCGAGCTCCGCACCCTCCCCCCGCACTGTGGTGCAACAGATGTCCCTTCCTCCAAAAATGTACTCAATGGGACCGTAATGTTGCAACCACACCCAAGTTGACCTGCTGTTAGGAAAAAACGAGTTAGTACATTTCAAACATGAATAAGGGCATTTTAAAATCAACATGAAAAACCAAAATTCCAAAAGTATAAAATACAAAAAATGCTTACCAAAGAAAGAAATTGTATCGAGCTCCGCACCCTCCTCCCGCCCTGTGGTGCAACAGATGTCCCTTTCTCCAAAAATGTACTCAATGGGACCGTAATGTTGCAACCACACCCAAGTTCACCTGCTGTTAGGAAAAAACGTGATAGTACATTTCAACCATGAAAAAGGGCATTTTAAAATCAACATGAAAAACCAAAACTCCAAAAGTATAAAGTACAAAAAATGCTTACCAAAGAAAGAAATTGTATCGAGCTCCGCACCCCCCCCCCCCCCCCCCCCCGCCCTGTGGTGCAACAGATGTCCCTTTCTCCAAAAATGTACTCAATGTGACCGTAATGTTGCAACCACACCCAAGTTGACCTGCTGTTAGGAAAAAACGAGTTAGTACATTTCAAACATGAAAAAGGGTATTTTAAAATCAACATGAAAAACCAAAATTCCAAAAGTATAAAATACAAAAAATGCTTACCAAAGAAAGAAATTGTATCGAGCTCCGCACCCTCCTCCCGCCCTGTGGTGCAACAGATGTCCCTTTCTCCATAAATGTACTCAATGGGACAGTAATGTTGCAACCACACCCAAGTTGACCTGCTGTTAGGAAAAAACGAGTTAGTACATTTCAAACATGAAAAAGGGCATTTTAAAATCAACATGAAAAACCAAAATTCCAAAAGTATAAAATACAAAAAATGCTTACCAAAGAAAGAAATTGTATCGAGCTCCGCACCCTCCTCCCGCCCTGTGGTGCAACAGATGTCCCTTTCTCCAAAAATGTACTCAATGGGACCGTAATGTTGCAACCACACCCAAGTTGACCTGCTGTTAGGAAAAAACGAGTTAGTACATTTCAAACATGAAAAAGGGCATTTTAAAATCAACATGAAAAACCAAAATTACAAAAGCATAAAATACAAAAAATGCTTACCAAAGAAAGAAATTGTATCGAGCTCCGCACCCTCCTCCCGACCTGTGGTGCAACAGATGTCCCTCTCTCCAAAAATGTACTCAATGGGACTGTAATGTTGCAACCACTCTCAAGTTGACCTGCTGTTAGGAAAAAACGAGTTAGTACATTTGAAATATGAGAAAGGGCATTTTAAAATCAACATGAAAAACCAAAACTCCAAAAGTATAAAATACAAAAAATGCTTACCAAAGAATTAAATTGTATTGAGCTCCGCACCCTCCTCCCGCCCTGTGGTGGAACAGATGTCCCTTTCTCCAAAAATGTACTCAATGGGAGCGTAATGTTGCAACCACTCTCAAGTTGACCTGCTGTTAGGACAAAACGTGTTAGTACATTTCAAACATGAAAAAGGGCATTTTAAAATCTACATGAAAAACCAAAATTCCAAAAGTATAAAATACAAAAAATGCTTACCAAAAAAGAAATTGTATCGAGCTCCGCACCCTCCTCCCGCCCTGTGGTGCAACAGATGTCCCTTTCTCCAAACATGTACTCAATGGGACCGTAATGTTGCAACCACACCCAAGTTGACCTGCTGTTAGGAAAAAACGAGTTAGTACATTTCAAACATGAAAAAGTGCATTTTAAAATCAACATGAAAAACCAAAATTCCAAAAGTATAAAACACAAAAAATGTTTACCAAAGAAAGAAATTGTATCGAGCTCCGCACCCTCCTCCAGGCCCTATGGTGCAACAGATGTCCCTTTCTCAAAAATGTACTCAATGGGACCGTATTGTGCAACCACTCCCAAGTTGACCTGCTGTTAGGAAAAAACGAGTTAGTACATTTCAAACATGAAAAAGGTCATTTTAAAATCAACATGAAAAACCAAAATTCCAAAAGTATAAAATACAAAAAATGCTTACCAAAGAAAGAAATTGTATCGAGCTCCGCACCCTCCTCCCGCCCTGTGGTGCAACAGATGTCCCTTTCTCCAAAAATGTACTCAATGGGACCGTAATGTTGCAACCACTCCCAAGTTGACCTGTTGTTAGGAAAAAACGAGTTAGCACATTACAAACATGAAAAAGGGCATTTTAAAATCAACATGAAAAATCAAAATTCCAAAAGTATAAAATACAAAAAATGCTTACCAAAGAAAGAAATTGTATTGAGCTCCGCACCCTCCTCCCGCCCTGTGGTGCAACAGATGTTCCTTTCTCCAAAAATATACTCAATGGGACCAAAATGTTGCAACCACACCCAAGTTGACCTGCTGTTAGGAAAAAACGAGTTAGTACATTTCAAACATGAAAAAGGGCATTTTAAAATCAACATGAAAAACCAAAATTCCAAAAGTATACAATACAAAAAATGCTTACCAAAGAAAGAAATTGTATCGAGCTCCGCACCCTCCTCCCGTCCTGTGGTGCAACAGATGTCCCTTTCTCCTAAAATGTACTCAATGGGACCGTAATGTTGCAACCACACCCAAGTTGACCTGCTGTTAGGAAAAAACGAGTTAGTACATTTCAAACATGAAAAAGGGCATTTTAAAATCAACATGAAAAACCAAAATTCCAAAAGTATAAAATACAAAAAATGCTTACCAAAGAAAGAAATTGTATTGAGCTCCACAACCCCCTCCCACCCTGTGGTGCATCAGATGTCCCTTTCTCCAAAAATGTACTCAATGGGACTGTAATGTTGCAACCACACCCAAGTTGTCCTGCTGTTAGGAAAAAACGAGTTAATACATTTCAAACATGAAAAAGGGCATTTTAAAATCAACATGAAAAACCAAAATTCCAAAAGTGTAAAATACAAAAAATGCTTACCAAAGAAAGAAATTGTATCGAGCACCGCACCTTCCTCCCGTCCTGTGGTGCAACAGATGTCCCTTTCTCCAAAAATGTACTCAATGGGACCGTAATGTTACAACCACACCCAAGTTGACCTGCTGTTAGGAAAAACCGAGTTAGTACATTTCAAACATGAAAAAGGGCATTTTAAAATCAACATGAAAAACCAAAATTCCAAAAGTATAAAATACAAAAAATGCTTACCAAAGAAAGAAATTGTATCGAGCTCCGCTCCCTCCTCCCGCCCTGTGGTGCAACAGATGTCCCTTTCTCCGAAAATGTACTCAATGGGACCGTAATGTTGCAACCACACCCCAGTTGACCTGCTGTTAGGAATAAACGAGTTAGCACATTTCAAACATGAAAAAGGGCATTTTAAAATCAACATGAAAAACCAAAATTCCAAAAGTATAAAATACAAAAAATGCTTACCAAAAAAGAAATTGTATCGAGCTCCGCACCCTCCTCCCGCCCTGTGGTGCAACAGATGTCCCTTTCTCCAAACATGTACTCAATGGGACCGTAATGTTGCAACCACACCCAAGTTGACCTGCTGTTAGGAAAAAACGAGTTAGTACATTTCAAACATGAAAAAGTGCATTTTAAAATCAACATGAAAAACCAAAATTCCAAAAGTATAAAACACAAAAAATGTTTACCAAAGAAAGAAATTGTATCGAGCTCCGCACCCTCCTCCAGGCCCTATGGTGCAACAGATGTCCCTTTCTCAAAAATGTACTCAATGGGACCGTATTGTGCAACCACTCCCAAGTTGACCTGCTGTTAGGAAAAAACGAGTTAGTACATTTCAAACATGAAAAAGGTCATTTTAAAATCAACATGAAAAACCAAAATTCCAAAAGTATAAAATACAAAAAATGCTTACCAAAGAAAGAAATTGTATCGAGCTCCGCACCCTCCTCCCGCCCTGTGGTGCAACAGATGTCCCTTTCTCCAAAAATGTACTCAATGGGACCGTAATGTTGCAACCACTCCCAAGTTGACCTGCTGTTAGGAAAAAACGAGTTAGCACATTACAAACATGAAAAAGGGCATTTTAAAATCAACATGAAAAATCAAAATTCCAAAAGTATAAAATACAAAAAATGCTTACCAAAGAAAGAAATTGTATTGAGCTCCGCACCCTCCTCCCGCCCTGTTGTGCAACAGATGTTCCTTTCTCCAAAAATATACTCAATGGGACCAAAATGTTGCAACCACACCCAAGTTGACCTGCTGTTAGGAAAAAACGAGTTAGTACATTTCAAACATGAAAAAGGGCATTTTAAAATCAACATGAAAAACCAAAATTCCAAAAGTATACAATACAAAAAATGCTTACCAAAGAAAGAAATTGTATCGAGCTCCGCACCCTCCTCCCGTCCTGTGGTGCAACAGATGTCCCTTTCTCCAAAAATGTACTCAATGGGACCGTAATGTTGCAACCACACCCAAGTTGACCTGCTGTTAGGAAAAAACGAGTTAGTACATTTCAAACATGAAAAAGGGCATTTTAAAATCAACATGAAAAACCAAAATTCCAAAAGTATAAAATACAAAAAATGCTTACCAAAGAAAGAAATTGTATTAAGCTCCACAACCCCCTCCCGCCCTGTGGTGCATCAGATGTCCCTTTCTCCAAAAATGTACTCAATGGGACTGTAATGTTGCAACCACACCCAAGTTGTCCTGCTGTTAGGAAAAAACGAGTTAATACATTTCAAACATGAAAAAGGGCATTTTAAAATCAACATGAAAAACCAAAATTCCAAAAGTGTAAAATACAAAAAATGCTTACCAAAGAAAGAAATTGTATCGAGCACCGCACCTTCCTCCCGTCCTGTGGTGCAACAGATGTCCCTTTCTCCAAAAATGTACTCAATGGGACCGTAATGTTACAACCACACCCAAGTTGACCTGCTGTTAGGAAAAACCGAGTTAGTACATTTCAAACATGAAAAAGGGCATTTTAAAATCAACATGAAAAATCAAAATTCCAAAAGTATAAAATACAAAAAATGCTTACCAAAGAAAGAAATTGTATCGAGCTCCGCTCCCTCCTCCCGCCCTGTGGTGCAACAGATGTCCCTTTCTCCGAAAATGTACTCAATGGGACCGTAATGTTGCAACCACACCCCAGTTGACCTGCTGTTAGGAATAAACGAGTTAGCACATTTCAAACATGAAAAAGGGCATTTTAAAATCAACATGAAAAACCAAAATTCCAAAAGTATAAAATACAAAAAATGCTTACCAAAGAAAGAAATTGTATCGAGCTCCGCACCCTCCTCCCGTCCTGTGGTGCAACAGATGTCCCTTTCTCCTAAAATGTACTCAATGGGACCGTAATGTTGCAACCACACCCAAGTTGACCTGCTGTTAGGAAAAAACGAGTTAGTACATTTCAAACAAGAAAAAGGGCATTTTAAAATCAACATGAAAAACCGAAATTCCAAAAGTATAAAATACAAAAAATGCTTACCAAAGAAAGAAATTGTATTGAGCTCCACAACCCCCTCCCGCCCTGTGGTGCATCAGATGTCCCTTGCTCCAAAAATGTACTCAATGGGACTGTAATGTTGCAACCACACCCAAGTTGTCCTGCTGTTAGGAAAAAACGAGTTAATACATTTCAAACATGAAAAAGGGCATTTTAAAATCAACATGAAAAACCAAAATTCCAAAAGTGTAAAATACAAAAAATGCTTACCAAAGAAAGAAATTGTATCGAGCTGCGCACCCTCATCCCGCCCTGTGGTGCAACAGATGTCCCTATCTACAAAAATGTACTCAATGGGACCGTAATGTTGCAACCACTCTCAAGTTGACCTTCTGTTAGGAAAAAACGAGTTAGTACATTTCAAACATGAAAAAGGTCATTTTAAAATCAACATGAAAAACCAAAATTTCAAAAGTATAAAATACAAAAAATGCTTACCAAAGAAAGAAATTGTATCGAGCTCCGCACCCTCCTCCCGCCCTGTGGTGCAACAGATGTCCCTTTCTCCAAAAATGTACTCAATGGGACCTTAATGTTGCAACCACACCCAAGTTGACATGCTGTTAGGAAAAAACGAGTTAGTAAATTTCAAACATGAAAAAGGGCATTTTAAAATCAACATGAAAAACCAAAATTCCAAAAGTATAAAATTCAAAAAATGCTTACCAATGAAAGAAATTGTATCGAGCTCCGCACCCTCCCCCCGCACTGTGGTGCAACAGACGTCCCTTTCTCCAAAAATGTACTCAATGGGACCGTAATGTTGCAACCACACCCAAGTTGACCTGCTGTTAGGAAAAAACGAGTTAGTACATTTCAAACATGAATAAGGGCATTTTAAAATCAATATGAAAAACCAAAATTCCAAAAGTATAAAATACAAAAAATGCTTACCAAAGAAAGAAATTGTATCGAGCTCCGCACCCTCCTCCCACCCTGTGGTGCAACAGATGTCCCTTTCTCCAAAAATGTACTCAATGGGACCGTAATGTTGCAACCACACCCAAGTTCACCTGCTGTTAGGAAAAAACGTGTTAGTACATTTCAACCATGAAAAAGGGCATTTTAAAATCAACTTGAAAAACCAAAACTCCAAAAGTATAAAGTACAAAAAATGCTTACCAAAGAAAGAAATTGTATCGAGCTCCGCACCCTCCTCCCGACCTGTGGTGCAACAGATGTCCCTCTCTCCAAAAACGTACTCAATGGGACTGTAATGTTGCAACCACTCTCAAGTTGACCTGCTGTTAGGAAAAAACGAGTTAGTAAATTTCAAACATGAAAAAGGGCATTTTAAAATCAACATGAAAAACCAAAACTCCAAAAGTATAAAATACAAAAAATGCTTACCAAAGAATTAAATTGTATTGAGCTCCGCACCCTCCTCCCGCCCTGTGGTGGAACAGATGTCCCTTTCTCCAAAAATGTACTCAATGGGAGCGTAATGTTGCAACCACTCTCAAGTTGACCTGCTGTTAGGACAAAACGTGTTAGTACATTTCAAACATGAAAAAGGGCATTTTAAAATCTACATGAAAAACCAAAATTCCAAAAGTATAAAATACAAAAAATGCTTACCAAAAAAGAAATTGTATCGAGCTCCGCACCCTCCTCCCGCCCTGTGGTGCAACAGATGTCCCTTTCTCCAAAAATGTACTCAATGGGACCGTAATGTTGCAACCACACCCAAGTTGACCTGCTGTTAGGAAAAAACGAGTTAGTACATTTCAAACATGAAAAAGGGCATTTTAAAATCAACATGAAAAGCCAAAATTCCAAAAGTATAAAACACAAAAAATGTTTACCAAAGAAAGAAATTGTATCGAGCTCCGCACCCTCCTCCAGGCCCTATGGTGCAACAGATGTCCCTTTCTCAAAAATGTACTCAATGGGACCGTATTGTTGCAACCACTCCCAAGTTGACCTGCTGTTAGGAAAAAACGAGTTAGTACATTTCAAACATGAAAAAGGTCATTTTAAAATCAACATGAAAAACCAAAATTCCAAAAGTATAAAATACAAAAAATGCTTACCAAAGAAAGAAATTGTATCGAGCTCCGCACCCTCCTCCCGCCCTGTGGTGCAACAGATGTCCCTTTCTCCAAAAATGTACTCAATGGGACCGTAATGTTGCAACCACTCCCAAGTTGACCTGCTGTTAGGAAAAAACGAGTTAGCACATTTCAAACATGAAAAAGGGCATTTTAAATTCAACATGAAAAATCAAAATTCCAAAAGTATAAAATACAAAAAATGCTTACCAAAGAAAGAAATTGTATCGAGCTCCGCACCCTCCTCCCGCCCTGTGGTGCAACAGATGTTCCTTTCACCAAAAATGTACTCAATGGGACCGTAATGTTGCAACCACACCCAAGTTGACCTGCTGTTAGGAAAAAACGAGTTAGTACATTTCAAACATAAAAAAGGGCATTTTAAAATCTACATGAAAAACCAAAATTCCAAAAGTATAAAATACAAAAAATGCTTACCAAAGAAATAAATTGTATCGAGCTGCGCACCCTCATCCCGTCCTGTGGTGCAACAGATGTCCCTTTCTCCAAAAATGTACTCAATGGGACAGTTTTGTTGCAACCACACCCTAGTTGACCTGCTGTTAGGAATAAACGAGTTAGTACATTTCAAACATGAAAAAGGGCATTTTAAAATCAACTTGAAAAACCAAAGTTCCAAAAGGATAAAATACAAAAAATGCTTACCAAAGAAAGAAATTGTATCGAGCTGCGCACCCTCCTCCCGCCCTGTGGTGCAACAGATGTCCCATTCTCCAAAAATGTACTCAATGGGACCGTAATGTTGCAACCACTACCAAGTTGACCAGCTGTTAGGAAAAAACGAGTTAGTACATTTCAAACATGAAAAAGGGCATTTTAAAATCAACATGAAGAACCAAAATTCCAAAAGTATAAAATACAAAAAATGCTTACCAAAGAAATAAATTGTATCGAGCTCCGCACCCTCCTCCCGTCCTGTGGTGCAACAGATGTCCCTTTCTCCTAAAATGAACTCAATGGGACCGTAATGTTGCAACCACACCCAAGTTGACCTGCTGTTAGGAAAAAACGAGTTAGTACATTTCAAACATGAAAAAGGGCATTTTAAAATCAACATGAAAAACCAAAATTCCAAAAGTATAAAATACAAAAAATGCTTACCAAAGAAAGAAATTGTATTGAGCTCCACAACCCCCTTCCGCCCTGTGGTGCATCAGATGTCCCTTTCTCCAAAAATGTACTCAATGGGACTGTAATGTTGCAACCACACCCAAGTTGTCCTGCTGTTAGGAAAAAACGAGTTAATACATTTCAAACATGAAAAAGGGCATTTTAAAATCAACATGAAAAACCAAAATTCCAAAAGTGTAAAATACAAAAAATGCTTACCAAAGAAAGAAATTGTATCGAGCTCCGCACCCTCCTCCCGTCCTGTGGTGCAACAGATGTCCCTTTCTCCAAAAATGTACTCAATGGGACCGTAATGTTGCAACCACACCCAAGTTGACCTGCTGTTAGGAAAAAACGAGTTAGTACATTTCAAACATGAAAAAGGGCATTTTAAAATCAACATGAAAAATCAAAATTCCAAAAGTATAAAATACAAAAAATGCTTACCAAAGAAAGAAAATGTATCGAGCTCCGCACCCTCCTCCCGCCCTGTGGTGCAACAGATGTCCCTTTCTCCGAAAATGTACTTAATGGGACCGTAATGTTGCAACCACTCCCAAGTTGACCTGCTGTTAGGAAAAAACGAGTTAGCACATTTCAAACATGAAAAAGGGCATTTTAAAATCAACATGAAAAACCAAAATTCCAAAAGTATAAAATACAAAAAATGCTTACCAAAGAAAGAAATTCTATCGAGCTCCGCACCCTCCTCCCGCCCTGTGGTGGAACAGATGTCCCTTTCTCCAAAAATGTACTCAATGGGAGCGTAATGTTGCAACCACTCTCAAGTTGACCTGCTGTTAGGACAAAACGTGTTAGTACATTTCAAACATGAAAAAGGGCATTTTAAAATCTACATGAAAAACCAAAATTCCAAAAGTACAAAATACAAAAAATGCTTACCAAAAAAGAAATTGTATCGAGCTCCGCACCCTCCTCCCGCCCTGTGGTGCAACAGATGTCCCTTTCTCCAAACATGTACTCAATGGGACCGTAATGTTGCAACCACACCCAAGTTGACCTGCTGTTAGGAAAAAACGAGTTAGTACATTTCAAACATGAAAAAGTGCATTTTAAAATCAACATGAAAAACCAAAATTCCAAAAGTATAAAACACAAAAAATGTTTACCAAAGAAAGAAATTGTATCGAGCTCCGCACCCTCCTCCAGGCCCTATGGTGCAACAGATGTCCCTTTCTCAAAAATGTACTCAATGGGACCGTATTGTGCAACCACTCCCAAGTTGACCTGCTGTTAGGAAAAAACGAGTTAGTACATTTCAAACATGAAAAGGGTCATTTTAAAATCAACATGAAAAACCAAAATTCCAAAAGTATAAAATACAAAAAATGCTTACCAAAGAAAGAAATTGTATCGAGCTCCGCACCCTCCTCCCGCCCTGTGGTGCAACAGATGTCCCTTTCTCCAAAAATGTACTCAATGGGACCGTAATGTTGCAACCACTCCCAAGTTGACCTGTTGTTAGGAAAAAACGAGTTAGCACATTACAAACATGAAAAAGGGCATTTTAAAATCAACATGAAAAATCAAAATTCCAAAAGTATAAAATACAAAAAATGCTTACCAAAGAAAGAAATTGTATTGAGCTCCGCACCCTCCTCCCGCCCTGTGGTGCAACAGATGTTCCTTTCTCCAAAAATATACTCAATGGGACCAAAATGTTGCAACCACACCCAAGTTGACCTGCTGTTAGGAAAAAACGAGTTAGTACATTTCAAACATGAAAAAGGGCATTTTAAAATCAACATGAAAAACCAAAATTCCAAAAGTATACAATACAAAAAATGCTTACCAAAGAAAGAAATTGTATCGAGCTCCGCACCCTCCTCCCGTCCTGTGGTGCAACAGATGTCCCTTTCTCCTAAAATGTACTCAATGGGACCGTAATGTTGCAACCACACCCAAGTTGACCTGCTGTTAGGAAAAAACGAGTTAGTACATTTCAAACATGAAAAAGGGCATTTTAAAATCAACATGAAAAACCAAAATTCCAAAAGTATAAAATACAAAAAATGCTTACCAAAGAAAGAAATTGTATTGAGCTCCACAACCCCCTCCCACCCTGTGGTGCATCAGATGTCCCTTTCTCCAAAAATGTACTCAATGGGACTGTAATGTTGCAACCACTCCCAAGTTGTCCTGCTGTTAGGAAAAAACGAGTTAATACATTTCAAACATGAAAAAGGGCATTTTAAAATCAACATGAAAAACCAAAATTCCAAAAGTGTAAAATACAAAAAATGCTTACCAAAGAAAGAAATTGTATCGAGCACCGCACCTTCCTCCCGTCCTGTGGTGCAACAGATGTCCCTTTCTCCAAAAATGTACTCAATGGGACCGTAATGTTACAACCACACCCAAGTTGACCTGCTGTTAGGAAAAACCGAGTTAGTACATTTCAAACATGAAAAAGGGCATTTTAAAATCAACATGAAAAACCAAAATTCCAAAAGTATAAAATACAAAAAATGCTTACCAAAGAAAGAAATTGTATCGAGCTGCGCACCCTCGTCCCGCCCTGTGGTGCAACAGATGTCCCTATCTACAAAAATGTACTCAATGGGACCGTAATGTTGCAACCACTCTCAAGTTGACCTTCTGTTAGGAAAAAACGAGTTAGTACATTTCAAACATGAAAAAGGTCATTTTAAAATCAACATGAAAAACCAAAATTTCAAAAGTATAAAATACAAAAAATGCTTACCAAAGAAAGAAATTGTATCGAGCTCCACACCCTCCTCCCGCCCTGTGGTGCAACAGATGTCCCTTTCTCCAAAAATGTACTCAATGGCACCGTAATCTTGCAACCACTCTCAAGTTGACCTGCTGTTAGGAAAAAACGAGTTAGTACATTTCAAACATGAAAAAGGGCATTTTAAAATCAACAGGAAAAACCAAAATTCCAAAAGTATAAAATACAAAAAATGCTTACCAATAAAGAAATTGTATCGAGCTCCGCACCCTCCTCCCGCCCTGTGGTGCAACAGATGTCCCTTTCTCCAAAAATGTACTCAATGGGACCTTAATGTTGCAACCACACCCAAGTTGACCTGCTGTTAGGAAAAAACGAGTTAGTAAATTTCAAACATGAAAAAGGGCATTTTAAAATCAACATGAAAAACCAAAATTCCAAAAGTATAAAATACAAAAAATGCTTACCAAAGAAAGAAATTGTATCGAGCTACGAACCCTCCTCCCGCCCTGTGGTGTAACAGATGTCCCTTTCTCCAAAAATGTACTCAATGGGACCTTAATGTTGCAACCACACCCAAGTTGACCTGCTGTTAGGAAAAAACGAGTTAGTACATTTCAAACATGAAAAAGGGCATTTTAAAATCAACATGAAAAACCAAAATTACAAAAGTATAAAATTCAAAAAATGCTTACCAAAGAAAGAAATTGTATCGAGCTCCGCACCCTCCCCCCGCACTGTGGTGCAACAGATGTCCCTTTCTCCAAAAATGTACTCAATGGGACCGTAATGTTGCAACCACACCCAAGTTGACCTGCTGTTAGGAAAAAACGAGTTAGTACATTTCAAACATGAATAAGGGCATTTTAAAATCAACATGAAAAACCAAAATTCCAAAAGTATAAAATACAAAAAATGCTTACCAAAGAAAGAAATTGTATCGAGCTCCGCACCCTCCTCCCGCCCTGTGGTGCAACAGATGTCCCTTTCTCCAAAAATGTACTCAATGGGACCGTAATGTTGCAACCACACCCAAGTTCACCTGCTGTTAGGAAAAAACGTGATAGTACATTTCAACCATGAAAAAGGGCATTTTAAAATCAACATGAAAAACCAAAACTCCAAAAGTATAAAGTACAAAAAATGCTTACCAAAGAAAGAAATTGTATCGAGCTCCGCACCCCCCCCCCCCCCCCCGGCCTGTGGTGCAACAGATGTCCCTTTCTCCAAAAATGTACTCAATGTGACCGTAATGTTGCAACCACACCCAAGTTGACCTGCTGTTAGGAAAAAACGAGTTAGTACATTTCAAACATGAAAAAGGGTATTTTAAAATCAACATGAAAAACCAAAATTCCAAAAGTATAAAATACAAAAAATGCTTACCAAAGAAAGAAATTGTATCGAGCTCCGCACCCTCCTCCCGCCCTGTGGTGCAACAGATGTCCCTTTCTCCATAAATGTACTCAATGGGACAGTAATGTTGCAACCACACCCAAGTTGACCTGCTGTTAGGAAAAAACGAGTTAGTACATTTCAAACATGAAAAAGGGCATTTTAAAATCAACATGAAAAACCAAAATTCCAAAAGTATAAAATACAAAAAATGCTTACCAAAGAAAGAAATTGTATCGAGCTCCGCACCCTCCTCCCGCCCTGTGGTGCAACAGATGTCCCTTTCTCCAAAAATGTACTCAATGGGACCGTAATGTTGCAACCACACCCAAGTTGACCTGCTGTTAGGAAAAAACGAGTTAGTACATTTCAAACATGAAAAAGGGCATTTTAAAATCAACATGAAAAACCAAAATTACAAAAGCATAAAATACAAAAAATGCTTACCAAAGAAAGAAATTGTATCGAGCTCCGCACCCTCCTCCCGACCTGTGGTGCAACAGATGTCCCTCTCTCCAAAAATGTACTCAATGGGACTGTAATGTTGCAACCACTCTCAAGTTGACCTGCTGTTAGGAAAAAACGAGTTAGTACATTTGAAATATGAGAAAGGGCATTTTAAAATCAACATGAAAAACCAAAACTCCAAAAGTATAAAATACAAAAAATGCTTACCAAAGAATTAAATTGTATTGAGCTCCGCACCCTCCTCCCGCCCTGTGGTGGAACAGATGTCCCTTTCTCCAAAAATGTACTCAATGGGAGCGTAATGTTGCAACCACTCTCAAGTTGACCTGCTGTTAGGACAAAACGTGTTAGTACATTTCAAACATGAAAAAGGGCATTTTAAAATCTACATGAAAAACCAAAATTCCAAAAGTATAAAATACAAAAAATGCTTACCAAAAAAGAAATTGTATCGAGCTCCGCACCCTCCTCCCGCCCTGTGGTGCAACAGATGTCCCTTTCTCCAAACATGTACTCAATGGGACCGTAATGTTGCAACCACACCCAAGTTGACCTGCTGTTAGGAAAAAACGAGTTAGTACATTTCAAACATGAAAAAGTGCATTTTAAAATCAACATGAAAAACCAAAATTCCAAAAGTATAAAACACAAAAAATGTTTACCAAAGAAAGAAATTGTATCGAGCTCCGCACCCTCCTCCAGGCCCTATGGTGCAACAGATGTCCCTTTCTCAAAAATGTACTCAATGGGACCGTATTGTGCAACCACTCCCAAGTTGACCTGCTGTTAGGAAAAAACGAGTTAGTACATTTCAAACATGAAAAAGGTCATTTTAAAATCAACATGAAAAACCAAAATTCCAAAAGTATAAAATACAAAAAATGCTTACCAAAGAAAGAAATTGTATCGAGCTCCGCACCCTCCTCCCGCCCTGTGGTGCAACAGATGTCCCTTTCTCCAAAAATGTACTCAATGGGACCGTAATGTTGCAACCACTCCCAAGTTGACCTGTTGTTAGGAAAAAACGAGTTAGCACATTACAAACATGAAAAAGGGCATTTTAAAATCAACATGAAAAATCAAAATTCCAAAAGTATAAAATACAAAAAATGCTTACCAAAGAAAGAAATTGTATTGAGCTCCGCACCCTCCTCCCGCCCTGTGGTGCAACAGATGTTCCTTTCTCCAAAAATATACTCAATGGGACCAAAATGTTGCAACCACACCCAAGTTGACCTGCTGTTAGGAAAAAACGAGTTAGTACATTTCAAACATGAAAAAGGGCATTTTAAAATCAACATGAAAAACCAAAATTCCAAAAGTATACAATACAAAAAATGCTTACCAAAGAAAGAAATTGTATCGAGCTCCGCACCCTCCTCCCGTCCTGTGGTGCAACAGATGTCCCTTTCTCCTAAAATGTACTCAATGGGACCGTAATGTTGCAACCACACCCAAGTTGACCTGCTGTTAGGAAAAAACGAGTTAGTACATTTCAAACATGAAAAAGGGCATTTTAAAATCAACATGAAAAACCAAAATTCCAAAAGTATAAAATACAAAAAATGCTTACCAAAGAAAGAAATTGTATTGAGCTCCACAACCCCCTCCCACCCTGTGGTGCATCAGATGTCCCTTTCTCCAAAAATGTACTCAATGGGACTGTAATGTTGCAACCACACCCAAGTTGTCCTGCTGTTAGGAAAAAACGAGTTAATACATTTCAAACATGAAAAAGGGCATTTTAAAATCAACATGAAAAACCAAAATTCCAAAAGTGTAAAATACAAAAAATGCTTACCAAAGAAAGAAATTGTATCGAGCACCGCACCTTCCTCCCGTCCTGTGGTGCAACAGATGTCCCTTTCTCCAAAAATGTACTCAATGGGACCGTAATGTTACAACCACACCCAAGTTGACCTGCTGTTAGGAAAAACCGAGTTAGTACATTTCAAACATGAAAAAGGGCATTTTAAAATCAACATGAAAAACCAAAATTCCAAAAGTATAAAATACAAAAAATGCTTACCAAAGAAAGAAATTGTATCGAGCTCCGCTCCCTCCTCCCGCCCTGTGGTGCAACAGATGTCCCTTTCTCCGAAAATGTACTCAATGGGACCGTAATGTTGCAACCACACCCCAGTTGACCTGCTGTTAGGAATAAACGAGTTAGCACATTTCAAACATGAAAAAGGGCATTTTAAAATCAACATGAAAAACCAAAATTCCAAAAGTATAAAATACAAAAAATGCTTACCAAAAAAGAAATTGTATCGAGCTCCGCACCCTCCTCCCGCCCTGTGGTGCAACAGATGTCCCTTTCTCCAAACATGTACTCAATGGGACCGTAATGTTGCAACCACACCCAAGTTGACCTGCTGTTAGGAAAAAACGAGTTAGTACATTTCAAACATGAAAAAGTGCATTTTAAAATCAACATGAAAAACCAAAATTCCAAAAGTATAAAACACAAAAAATGTGTACCAAAGAAAGAAATTGTATCGAGCTCCGCACCCTCCTCCAGGCCCTATGGTGCAACAGATGTCCCTTTCTCAAAAATGTACTCAATGGGACCGTATTGTGCAACCACTCCCAAGTTGACCTGCTGTTAGGAAAAAACGAGTTAGTACATTTCAAACATGAAAAAGGTCATTTTAAAATCAACATGAAAAACCAAAATTCCAAAAGTATAAAATACAAAAAATGCTTACCAAAGAAAGAAATTGTATCGAGCTCCGCACCCTCCTCCCGCCCTGTGGTGCAACAGATGTCCCTTTCTCCAAAAATGTACTCAATGGGACCATAATGTTGCAACCACTCCCAAGTTGACCTGCTATTAGGAAAAAACGAGTTAGCACATTACAAACATGAAAAAGGGCATTTTAAAATCAACATGAAAAATCAAAATTCCAAAAGTATAAAATACAAAAAATGCTTACCAAAGAAAGAAATTGTATTGAGCTCCGCACCCTCCTCCCGCCCTGTTGTGCAACAGATGTTCCTTTCTCCAAAAATATACTCAATGGGACCAAAATGTTGCAACCACACCCAAGTTGACCTGCTGTTAGGAAAAAACGAGTTAGTACATTTCAAACATGAAAAAGGGCATTTTAAAATCAACATGAAAAACCAAAATTCCAAAAGTATACAATACAAAAAATGCTTACCAAAGAAAGAAATTGTATCGAGCTCCGCACCCTCCTCCCGTCCTGTGGTGCAACAGATGTCCCTTTCTCCAAAAATGTACTCAATGGGACCGTAATGTTGCAACCACACCCAAGTTGACCTGCTGTTAGGAAAAAACGAGTTAGTACATTTCAAACATGAAAAAGGGCATTTTAAAATCAACATGAAAAACCAAAATTCCAAAAGTATAAAATACAAAAAATGCTTACCAAAGAAAGAAATTGTATTAAGCTCCACAACCCCCTCCCGCCCTGTGGTGCATCAGATGTCCCTTTCTCCAAAAATGTACTCAATGGGACTGTAATGTTGCAACCACACCCAAGTTGTCCTGCTGTTAGGAAAAAACGAGTTAATACATTTCAAACATGAAAAAGGGCATTTTAAAATCAACATGAAAAACCAAAATTCCAAAAGTGTAAAATACAAAAAATGCTTACCAAAGAAAGAAATTGTATCGAGCACCGCACCTTCCTCCCGTCCTGTGGTGCAACAGATGTCCCTTTCTCCAAAAATGTACTCAATGGGACCGTAATGTTACAACCACACCCAAGTTGACCTGCTGTTAGGAAAAACCGAGTTAGTACATTTCAAACATGAAAAAGGGCATTTTAAAATCAACATGAAAAATCAAAATTCCAAAAGTATAAAATACAAAAAATGCTTACCAAAGAAAGAAATTGTATCGAGCTCCGCTCCCTCCTCCCGCCCTGTGGTGCAACAGATGTCCCTTTCTCCAAAAATGTACTCAATGGGACCGTAATGTTGCAACCACACCCCAGTTGACCTGCTGTTAGGAATAAACGAGTTAGCACATTTCAAACATGAAAAAGGGCATTTTAAAATCAACATGAAAAACCGAAATTCCAAAAGTATAAAATACAAAAAATGCTTACCAAAGAAAGAAATTGTATTGAGCTCCACAACCCCCTCCCGCCCTGTGGTGCATCAGATGTCCCTTTCTCCAAAAATGTACTCAATGGGACTGTAATGTTGCAACCACACCCAAGTTGTCCTGCTGTTAGGAAAAAACGAGTTAATTCATTTCAAACATGAAAAAGGGCATTTTAAAATCAACATGAAAAACCAAAATTCCAAAAGTGTAAAATACAAAAAATGCTTACCAAAGAAAGAAATTGTATCGAGCTGCGCACCCTCATCCCGCCCTGTGGTGCAACAGATGTCCCTATCTACAAAAATGTACTCAATGGGACCGTAATGTTGCAACCACTCTCAAGTTGACCTTCTGTTAGGAAAAAACGAGTTAGTACATTTCAAACATGAAAAAGGTCATTTTAAAATCAACATGAAAAACCAAAATTTCAAAAGTATAAAATACAAAAAATGCTTACCAAAGAAAGAAATTGTATCGAGCTCCGCACCCTCCTCCCGCCCTGTGGTGCAACAGATGTCCCTTTCTCCAAAAATGTACTCAATGGGACCTTAATGTTGCAACCACACCCAAGTTGACATGCTGTTAGGAAAAAACGAGTTAGTAAATTTCAAACATGAAAAAGGGCATTTTAAAATCAACATGAAAAACCAAAATTCCAAAAGTATAAAATTCAAAAAATGCTTACCAATGAAAGAAATTGTATCGAGCTCCGCACCCTCCCCCCGCACTGTGGTGCAACAGACGTCCCTTTCTCCAAAAATGTACTCAATGGGACCGTAATGTTGCAACCACACCCAAGTTGACCTGCTGTTAGGAAAAAACGAGTTAGTACATTTCAAACATGAATAAGGGCATTTTAAAATCAATATGAAAAACCAAAATTCCAAAAGTATAAAATACAAAAAATGCTTACCAAAGAAAGAAATTGTATCGAGCTCCGCACCCTCCTCCCACCCTGTGGTGCAACAGATGTCCCTTTCTCCAAAAATGTACTCAATGGGACCGTAATGTTGCAACCACACCCAAGTTCACCTGCTGTTAGGAAAAAACGTGTTAGTACATTTCAACCATGAAAAAGGGCATTTTAAAATCAACTTGAAAAACCAAAACTCCAAAAGTATAAAGTACAAAAAATGCTTACCAAAGAAAGAAATTGTATCGAGCTCCGCACCCTCCTCCCGACCTGTGGTGCAACAGATGTCCCTTTCTCCAAAAATGTACTCAATGGGACCGTAATGTTGCAACCACACCCAAGTTGACCTGCTGTTAGGAAAAAACGAGTTAGTACATTTCAAACATGAAAAATGGCATTTTAAAATCAACATGAAAAGCCAAAATTCCAAAAGTATAAAACACAAAAAATGTTTACCAAAGAAAGAAATTGTATCGAGCTCCGCACCCTCCTCCCGCCCTGTGGTGCAACAGATGTTCCTTTCACCAAAAATGTACTCAATGGGACCGTAATGTTGCAACCACACCCAAGTTGACCTGCTGTTAGGAAAAAACGAGTTAGTACATTTCAAACATAAAAAAGGGCATTTTAAAATCTACATGAAAAACCAAAATTCCAAAAGTATAAAATACAAAAAATGCTTACCAAAGAAATAAATTGTATCGAGCTGCGCACCCTCGTCCCGTCCTGTGGTGCAACAGATGTCCCTTTCTCCAAAAATGTACTCAATGGGACCGTTTTGTTGCAACCACACCCTAGTTGACCTGCTGTTAGGAATAAACGAGTTAGTACATTTCAAACATGAAAAAGGGCATTTTAAATTCAACTTGAAAAACCAAAGTTCCAAAAGGATAAAATACAAAAAATGCTTACCAAAGAAAGAAATTGTATCGAGCTGCGCACCCTCCTCCCGCCCTGTGGTGCAACAGATGTCCCATTCTCCAAAAATGTACTCAATGGGACCGTAATGTTGCAACCACTACCAAGTTGACCAGCTGTTAGGAAAAAACGAGTTAGTACATTTCAAACATGAAAAAGGGCATTTTAAAATCAACATGAAGAACCAAAATTCCAAAAGTATAAAATACAAAAAATGCTTACCAAAGAAATAAATTGTATCGAGCTCCGCACCCTCCTCCCGTCCTGTGGTGCAACAGATGTCCCTTTCTCCTAAAATGAACTCAATGGGACCGTAATGTTGCAACCACACCCAAGTTGACCTGCTGTTAGGAAAAAACGAGTTAGTACATTTCAAACATGAAAAAGGGCATTTTAAAATCAACATGAAAAACCAAAATTCCAAAAGTATAAAATACAAAAAATGCTTACCAAAGAAAGAAATTGTATTGAGCTCCACAACCCCCTTCCGCCCTGTGGTGCATCAGATGTCCCTTTCTCCAAAAATGTACTCAATGGGACTGTAATGTTGCAACCACACCCAAGTTGTCCTGCTGTTAGGAAAAAACGAGTTAATACATTTCAAACATGAAAAAGGGCATTTTAAAATCAACATGAAAAACCAAAATTCCAAAAGTGTAAAATACAAAAAATGCTTACCAAAGAAAGAAATTGTATCGAGCTCCGCACCCTCCTCCCGTCCTGTGGTGCAACAGATGTCCCTTTCTCCAAAAATGTACTCAATGGGACCGTAATGTTGCAACCACACCCAAGTTGACCTGCTGTTAGGAAAAAACGAGTTAGTACATTTCAAACATGAAAAAGGGCATTTTAAAATCAACATGAAAAATCAAAATTCCAAAAGTGTAAAATACAAAAAATGCTTACCAAAGAAAGAAATTGTATCGAGCTCCGCACCCTCCTCCCGCCCTGTGGTGCAACAGATGTCCCTTTCTCCGAAAATGTACTTAATGGGACCGTAATGTTGCAACCACTCCCAAGTTGACCTGCTGTTAGGAAAAAACGAGTTAGCACATTTCAAACATGAAAAAGGGCATTTTAAAATCAACATGAAAAACCAAAATTCCAAAAGTATAAAATACAAAAAATGCTTACCAAAGAAAGAAATTCTATCGAGCTCCGCACCCTCCTCCCGCCCTGTGGTGCAACAGACTTCCCTTTCTCCAAAAATGTACTCAATGGGACCGTAATGTTGCAACAACACCCAAGCAGACCTGCTGTTAGGAAAAGACGAGTTAGTACATTTCAAACATGAAAAAGGGCATTTTAAAATCAACATGAAAAACCATAATCCAAAAAGTATAAAATACAATAAATAATTACCAAAGAAAGAAGTTGTATTGATCTCCGCACCCTCCTCCCGCCCTTTGGTGCAACAGATGTGCCTTTCTCCAAAAATGTACTCAATGGGACTGTAATGTTGCAACCACACCCAGCCGACTTGCTGTTAGGAAAAAACGGGTTAGTACATTTCGAACAAGGAAAAGGTCATTTTGAAATCAACATGAAAAACCAAAATTCCAAAAGCATAAAATACAAAAAATGCTTACCAAAGAAAGAAATTGTATCGAGCCCCACACCCTCCTCCCGCCCTGTGGTGCAACAGATGTCCCTTTCTCCAAAAATGTACTCAATGGGACCGTAATGTTGCAACCACACCCAAGTTGACCTGCTGTTAGGAAAAAACGAGTTAGTACATTTCAAACATGAAAAAGGGCATTTTAAAATCAAAATGAGAAACCAAAATTCCAGAAGCATAAAATCCAAAAAATGCTTACCAAAGAAAGAAATTGTATCGAGCTCCGCACCCTCCTCCCGCCCTGTGGTGCAACAGATGTCCCTTTCTGCAAAAATGTACTCAATGGGACCATAATTTTGCAACCACACCCAAGTTGACCTGCTGTTAGGAAAAACGAGTTAGTACATTTCAAACATGAAAAGGGGCATTTTAAAATCAATATTAAAAACCAAAATTCCAAAAGTATAAAATCCAAAAAATGCTTACCAAAGAAGGAAATTGTATCGAGCTCCGCACCCTCCTCACGCCCTGTGGTGCAACAGATGTCCCTTTCTCCAAAAATGTACTCAATGGGACCGTAATGTTGCAACCACACCCAAGTTGACCTGCTCTTAGGAAAAAACGGGTTAGTACATTTCAAACATGAAAAAGGGCACTTTAAAATCAGCATGAAGAACCAAAATTCCTAAAGTATAAAATACAAAAATGCTTACCAAAGAAAGAAGTTGTATCGAGCTCCGCACCCTCCTCCCACCCTGTGGTGCAACAGATGTCCCTTTCTCCAAAAATGTACTCAATGGGACTGTAATGTTGCAACAACTCTCAAGTTGACCTTCTGTTAGGAAAAAACGAGTTAATACTTTTCAAACATGAAAAAGGTCATTGTAAACTCAACGTGAAGAACCAAATTCCAAAAGTATAAAATACAAAAAATGCTTACCAAAGAAAGAAATTGTATCTAGCTCCGCACCCTTCTCCGCCCTGTGGTGCAACAGATGTCCCTTTCTCCAAAAATGTACTCAATGGGACCGTGATGTTGCAACCACACCCAAGTTGACCTGCTGTTAGGAAACAACGAGTTAGTACATTTCAAACATGAAAAAGGGCATTTTAAAATCAACATGAAAAACCAAAATTCCAAAAGTATAAAATACAAAAAATGCTTACCAAAGAAAGAAATTGTATCGAGCTCCGCACCCTCCTCCCTCCCTGTGGTGCAACAGATGTCCCTTTCTCCAAAAATGTCCTCAATGGAACCGTAATGTTGCAACCACACCCAAGTTGACCTGCAGTTAGGAAAAAACAAGTTAGTACATTTCAAACATGAAAAAGGGCATTTTAAAATCAACATGAAAAACCAAAATTCCAAAAGCATAAAATACAAAAAATGCTTACCAAAGAAAGAAATTGTATCGAGCTCCGCACCCTCCTCCCGCCCTGTGGTGCAACAGATGTCCCTTTCTCCAAAAATGTACTCAATGGGACCGTAATGTTGCAAACACACCCAAGTTGACTTGCTGTTAGGAAAAACGAGTTAGCACATTTCAAACATGAAAAAGGTCATTTTAAAATCAATATGAAAAACCAAAGTTCCAAAAGTATAAAATACAAAAAATGCTTACCAAAGAAAGAAATTGTATCGTGCTCCGCACCCTCCTCCCGCCCTGTGGTGCAACAGATGTCCCTTTCTCCAAAAATGAACTCAATGGAACCGTAATGTTGCAACCACACCCAAGTTGACCTGCTGTTAAGAAAAAACGGGTTAGTACATTTCAAACATGAAAATGGGCACTTTAAAATCAGCATGATGAACCAAAACTCCAAAAGTATAAAATACAAAAAATGCTTACCAAAGAAAGAAATTGTATCGAGCTCCGCACCCTCCTCCCGCCCTGTGGTGCAACAGATGTCCCTATCTCCAAAAATGTACTCAATGGGACCGTAATGTTGCAACCACTCTCAAGTTGACCTTCTGTTAGGAAAAAACGAGTTAGTACATTTCAAACATGAAAAAGGTCATTTTAAAATCAACATGAAAAACCAAAATTTCAAAAGTATAAAATACAAAAAATGCTTACCAAAGAAAGAAATTGTATCGAGCTCCGCACCCTCCTCCCGCCCTGTGCTGCAACAGAAGTCCCTTTCTCCAAAAATGTACTCAATGGGACCGTAATGTTGCAACCACACCCAAGTTGACCTGCTGTTAGGAATAAACGAGTTAGTACATTTCAAACATGAAAAAGGGCATTTTAAAATCAACATGAAAAACCAAAGTTCCAAAAGTATAAAATACAAAAAATGCTTACCAAAGAAAGAAATTGTATCGAGCTGCGCACCCTCCTCCCGCCCTGTGGTGCAACAGATGTCCCATTCTCCAAAAATGTACTCAATGGGACCGTAATGTTGCAACCACACCCAAGTTGACCTGCTGTTAGGAAAAAACGAGTTAGTACATTTCAAACATGAATAAGGGCATTTTAAAATCAACATGAAAAACCAAAATTCCAAAAGTATAAAATACAAAAAAAGCTTACCAAAGAAAGAAATTGTATCGAGCTCCGCACCCTCCTCCCGCCCTGTGGTGCAACAGATATCCCTTTCTCCAAAAATGTACTCAATGGGACCGTAATGTTGCAACCACACCCAAGTTGACCTGCTGTTAGGAAAAAACGTGTTAGTACATTTCCACCATGAAAAAGGGCATTTTAAAATCAACATGAAAAACCAAAACTCCAAAAGTATAAAGTACAAAAAATGCTTACCAAAGAAAGAAATTGTATCGAGCTCCGCACCTCCCCCCCCCCCCCCCCCGCCCTGTGGTGCAACAGATGTCCATTTCTCCAAAAATGTACTCAATGGGACCGTAATGTTGCAACCACACCCAAGTTGACCTGCTGCTAGGAAAAAACGAGTTAGTACATTTCAAACATGAAAAAGGGCATTTTAAAATCAACATGAAAAACCAAAATTCCAAAAGTATAAAATACAAAAAATGCTTACCAAAGAAAGAAATTGTATCGAGCTCCGCACCCTCCTCCCGCCCTGTGGTGCAACAGATGTCCCTTTCTCCAAAAATGTACTCAATGGGACAGTAATGTTGCAACCACACCCAAGTTGACCTGCTGTTAGGAAAAAACGAGTTAGTACATTTCAAACATGAAAAACGGCATTTTAAAATCAACATGAAAAACCAAAATTACAAAAGTATAAAATACAAAAACTGCTTACCAAAGAAAGAAATTGTATCGAGCTCCGCACCCTCCTCCCGCCCTGTGCTGCAACAGATGTCCCTTTCTCCAAAAATGTACTCAATGGGACCGTAATGTTGCAACCACACCCAAGTTGACCTGCTGTTAGGAAAAAACGAGTTAGTACATTTCAAACATGAAAAAGGGCATTTTAAAATCAACATGAAAAACCAAAATTCCAAAAGTATAAAATACAAAAAATGTTTACCATGAAAGAAATTGTATCGAGCTCCGCACCCTCCTCCGGCCCTGTGGTGCAACAGATGTCCCTTTTCAAAAAATGTACTCAATGGGACCGTAATATTGCAACCACTCCCAAGTTGACCTGCTGTTAGGAAAAAACGAGTTAGTACATTTCAAACATGAAAAAGGGCATTTTAAAATCAACATGAAAAACCAAAATTCCAAAAGTATAAAATACAAAACATGGTTACCAAAGAAAGAAATTGTATCGAGCTGTGCACCCTCCTCCCGCCCTGTGGTGTAACAGATATCCCTTTCTCCAAAAATGTACTCAATGGGAGCGTAATGTTGCAACGACTCTCAAGTTGACCGGCTGTTAGGAAAAAACGAGTTAGTACATTTCAAACATGATAAAGGGCATTTTAAAATCTACATGAAAAACCAAAATTCCAAAAGTATAAAATACAAAAAATGCTTACCAAACAAAGAAATTGTATCGAGCTCCGCACCCTCCTCCCGGCCCTGTGGTGCAACAGATGTCCCTTTCTGCAAAAATGTACTCAATGGGACCATAATTTTGCAACCACACCCAAGTTGACCTGCTGTTAGGAAAAACGAGTTAGTACATTTCCAACATGAAAAAGGGCATTTTAAAATCAATATTAAAAACCAAAGTTCCAAAAGTATAAAATCAAAAAAATGCATACCAAAGAAATTAATTGTATCGAGCTGCGCACTCTCCTCCCGTCGTGTGGTGCAACAGATGTCCCTATCTACAAGAATGTACTCAATGGGACTGTAATGTTGCAACCACTCTCAAGTTGACCTGCTGTTAGGAAAAAACAAGTTAGTACATTTCAAACATGAAAAAGGTCATTTTAAAATGAACATGAAAAACCAAATATCCAAAAGTATAAAATACAAAAAATGGTTACCAAAGAAAGAAATTGTATCGAGCTCCGCACCCTCCTCCCGCCCTGTGGTGCAACAGATGTCCCATTCTCCAAAAATGTACTCAATGGGACCTTAATGTTGCAACCACACCCAAGTTGACCTGCTGTTAGGAAAAAACGAGTTAGTACATTTAAACATGAAAAAGGGCATTTTAAAATCAACATGAAAAACCAAAATTACAAAAGTATAAAATACAAAAATTGCTTACCAAAGAAAGAAATTGTATCGAGCTGCGCACCTTCCTCCCGCCCTGTGGTGCAACAGATGTCCCTTTCTCCAAAAATGTACTCAATGGGACAGTAATGTTGCAACCACACCCAAGTTGACCAGCTGTTAGGAAAAAACGAGTTAGTACATTTCAAACATGAAAAAGGGCATTTTAAAATCAACATGAAAAACCAGAATTACAAAAGTATAAAATACAAAAAATGCTTACCAAAGAAAGAAATTCTATCAAGCTCCGCACCCTCCTCCCGCCCTGTGGTGCAACAGATGTCCCTTTCTCCAAAAATGTACTCAATGGGACCGTAATGTTGCAACCACTCTCAAGTTGACCAGCTGTTAGGAAAAAACGAGTTAGTACATTTCAAATATGATAAAGGGCATTTTAAAATCTACATGAAAAACCAAAATTCCAAAAGTATAAAATACAAAAAATGCTTACCAAAGAAAGAAATTGTATCGAGCTCCGCACCCTCCTCCCGCCCAGTGGTGTAACAGATATCCCTTTCTCCAAAAATGTAGTCAACGGGAGCGTAATGTTGCAACCACTCTCAAGTTGACCTGCTGTTAGGAAAAACGAGTTAGCACATTTCAAACATGAAAAAGGTCATTTTAAAATCAATATGAGAAACCAAAGTTCCAAAAGTATAAAATCCAAAAAATGCTTACCAAAGAAAGAAATTGTATCGTGCTCCGCACCCTCCTCCCGCCCTGTGGTGCAACAGATGTCCCTTTCTCCAAAAATGTACTCAATGGAACCGTAATGTTGCAACCACACCCACTTGACCTGCTGTTAAGAAAAAACGGGTTAGTACATTTCAAACATGAAAAAGGGCACTTTAAAATCAGCATGATGAACCAAAATTGCAAAAGTATAAAATACAAAAATGCTTACCAAAGAAAGAAATTGTATCGAGCTCCGTACCCTCCTCCCGCCCTGTGGTGCAACAGATGTCCCTTTCTCATAAATGTACTCAATGGGACCGTAATGTTGCAACCACTCTCAAGTTGACCTTCTGTTAGGAAAAAACGAGTTAGTACATTTCAAACATGAAAAAGGTCATTTTAAAATCAACATGAAAAACCAAAATTTCAAAAGTATAAAATACAAAAAATGCTTACCAAAGAAAGAAATTGTATCGAGCTCCGCACCCTCCTCCCGCCCTGTGGTGCAACAGATGTCCCTTTCTCCAAAAATGTACTCAATGGGACCTTAATGTTGCAACCACATCCAAGTTGACCTGCTGTTAGGAAAAAACGAGTTAGTAAATTTCAAACATGAAAAAGGGAATTTAAAATCAACATGAAAAACCAAAATTCCAAAAGTATAAAATACAAAAAATGCTTACCAAAGAAAGAAATTGTATCGAGCTCCACACCCTCCTCCCGCCCTGTGGTGCAACAGATGTCCCTTTCTCCAAAAATGTACTCAATGGGAGCGTAATGTTGCATCGACTCTCAAGTTGACCTGCTGTTAGGAAAAAACGAGTTAGTACATTTCAAACATGATAAAGGGCATTTTAAAATCAACAAGAAAAACCAAAATTACAAAAGTATAAAATACAAAAATTGCTTACCAAAGAAAGAAATTGTATCGAGCTGCGCACCTTCCTCCCCCCCTGTGGTGCAACAGATGTCCCTTTCTCCAAAAATGTACTCAATGGGACAGTAATGTTGCAACCACACCCAAGTTGACCAGCTGTTAGGAAAAAACGAGTAGTACATTTCAAACATGAAAAAGGGCATTTTAAAATCAACATGAAAAACCAAAATTACAAAAGTATAAAATACAAAAAATGCTTACCAAAGAAAGAAATTCTATCAAGCTCCGCACCCTCCTCCCGCCCTGTGGTGCAACAGATGTCCCTTTCTCCAAAAATGTACTCAATGGGACCGTAATGTTGCAACCACTCTCAAGTTGACCAGCTGTTAGGAAAAAACGAGTTAGTACATTTCAAACATGATAAAGGGCATTATAAAATCTACATGAAAAACCAAAATTCCAAAAGTATAAAATACAAAAAATGCTTACCAAATAAAGAAATTGTATCGAGCTCCGCACCCTCCTCCCGCCCTGTGGTGTAACAGATATCCCTTTCTCCAAAAATGTACTCAATGGGACCGTAATGTTGCAACCACTCTCAAGTTGACCTGCTGTTAGGACAAAACGAGTTAGTACATTTCAAACATGAAAAAGGGCATTTTAAAATCTACATGAAAAACCAAAATTCCAAAAGTATAAAATACAAAAAATGCTTACCAAAGAAAGAAATTCTATCGAGCTCCGCACCCTCCTCCCGCCCTGTGGTGCAACAGATGTCCCTTTCTCCAAAAATGTACTCAATGGGACTGTAATGTTGTAACCACACCCAAGTTGACCTGCTGTTAGGAAAAAACGATTTAGTACATTTCAAACATGAAAAAGGGCATTTTAAAATCAACATGAAAAACCAAAATTCCAAAAGTATAAAATACAAATAATGCTTAGCAAAGAAAGAAATTGTATCGAGCTCCGCACCCTCCTCCCGCCCTGTGGTGCAACAGATGTCCCGATTTCCAAAAATTTACTCAATGGGACCGTAATTTTTCAACGACTCCCAAGTTGACCTGCTGTTAGGAAAAAACGAGGTAGTACACTTCAAACATGAAAAAGGGCATTTTAAAATCAACATGAAAATCCAAAATTCCAAAAATATAAAATACAAAAAATGCTTACCAAAGAAAGAAATTGTATCGAGCTCCGCACCCTCCTCCCACCCTGTGGTGCAACAGATGTCCCTTTCTCCAAAAATGTACTCAATGGGACCGTAATGTTGCAACCACACCCAAGTTGACCTGCTGTTAGGAAAAAACGATTTAGTACATTTCAAACATGAAAAAGGGCATTTTAAAATCAACATGAAAAACCAAAATTCCAAAAGTATAAAATACAAATAATGCTTAGCAAAGAAAGAAATTGTATCGAGCTCCGCACCCTCCTCCCGCCCTGTCGTGTAACAGATGTCCCTTTCTTCAAAAATGTACTCAATGGGACCGTAATGTTGCAACCACTCTCAAGTTGACCTGCTGTTAGGACAAAACGAGTTAGTACATTTCAAACATGAAAAAGGGCATTTTAAAATCTACATGAAAAACCAAAATTCCAAAAGTATAAAATACAAAAAATGCTTACCAAAGAAAGAAATTCTATCGAGCTCCGCACCCTCCTCCCGCCCTGTGGTGCAACAGATGTCCCTTTCTCCAAAAATGTACTCAATGGGACTGTAATGTTGTAACCACACCCAAGTTGACCTGCTGTTAGGAAAAAACGAGTTAGTAGATTTCAAAAATGAAAAAGGGCATTTTAAAATCAACATGAAAAACCAAAATTCCAAAAGTATAAAGTACAAAAAATGCTTACGAAAGAAAGAAATTGTATCGAGCTGCGCACCCTCCTCCCGTCCTGTGGTGCAACAAATGTCCCTATCTCCAAAAATTTACTCAATGGGACCGTAATGTTGCAACCACTCCCAAGTTGACCTGCTATTAGGAAAAAATGAGTTTGTACATTTCAAACATGAAAAAGGGCACTTTAAAATCGACATGAAAAACCAAAATTCCAGAAGTATAAAATACAAAAAATGCTTACCAAAGAAAGAAATTGTATCGAGCTCCGCACCCTATTACCGCCCTGTGGTGCAACAGATGTCCCTTTCTCCAAAAATGTACTCAATGGGACCGTAATGTTGCAACCACACCCAAGTTGACCTGCTGTTAGGAAAAAACGAGTTAGTACATTTCAAACATGAAAAAGGGCATTTTAAAATCAACATGAAAAACCAAAACTCCAAAAGTATAAAATACAAAAATGCTTACCAAAGAAAGAAATTGTATCGAGCTCCGCACCCTCCTCCCGCCCTGTGGTGCAACAGATGTCCCTATCTCCAAAAATGTACTCAATGGGACCGTAATGTTGCAACCACTCTCAAGTTCACCTGCTGTTAGGAAAAAACGAGGTAGTACATTTCAATCATGAAAAAGGTCATTTTAAAATCAACGTGAAAAACCAAAATTCCAAAAGTATAAAACACAAAAAATGCTTACCAAAGAAAGAAATTGTATCGAGCTCCACACCCTCTTCCCGCCCTGTGGTGCAACAGATGTCCCTTTCTCCAAAAATGTACTCAATGGGACCATAATATTGCAACCACACCCAAGTTGACCTGCTGTGAGGAAAAAACGATTTAGTACATTTCAAACATGAAAAAGGTCATTTTAAAATCAACATGAAAAACCAAAATTCCAAAAGTATAAAACACAAAAAAAGTTACAAAAGAAAGAAATTGTATCAATCTCCGCACCCTCCTCCCGCCCTGTGGTGCAACAGATGTCCCTTTCTCCAAAAATCTACTCAATGGGATCGTAATTTTGCAACCACACCCAAGTTGACCTGCTGTGAGGAAAAAACGAGGTAGAACATTTCAAACATGAAAAAAGTCATTTTGAAATCAACATGAAAAACAAAAATTCCAAAAGCATGAAACACAAAAAAATGCCTACCAAAGAAAGAAATGGTATCGAGATGCGCACCCTCCTCCCGCCTCGCTGTGCAACAGATGTCCCTTTCTCCAAAAATGTACTCAATGGGACCGTAATATTGCAACCACACCCAAGTTGACCTGCTGTGAGGAAAAAACGAGGTAGTACATTTCAACATGAAAAAGGTCATTTTAAAATCAACATGAAAAACCAAAATTCCAAAATAATAAAACACAAAAAATTCATACAAAAGAACGAAATTGTATCAAGTTCCGCACCCTCCTCCCACCCTGTGGTGCAACAGATGTCCCTTTCTCCAAAAATGTACTCAATGGGACAGTAATATTGCAACCACACCCAAGTTAACCTCCTGTGAGGAAAAAACGAGGTAGTACATTTCAAACATGGAAAACCAATATTCCAAAAGTATAAAACACAAAAAAATGCTTACAAAAGAAAGAAATTGTATCGACCTCCGCACCCTCCTACCGCCCTGTGGTGCAACAGATGTCCCTTTCTCCAAAAATGTACTCAATGGGACCGTAATGTTGCAACCACACCCAAGTTGACCTGTTGTGAGGAAAAAACGAGGTGGTACATTTCAAACATAAAAAAGGTCATTTTAAAATCAACATGAAAAACCAAAATTCCAAAAGCATCAAACACAAAAACATGCTTACCAAAGAAAGAAATTGTATCAAGCTCCGCACCCTCCTCCCATCCTGTGGTGCAACAGATGTCCCTTTCTCCAAAAATGTACTCAATGGGACCGTAATGTTGCAACCACACCCAAGTTGACCTGCTGTGAGGAAAAAACGAGTTAGTACATTTCAAACATGAGAAAGGTCTTTTTAAAATCAACACGAAAAGCCAAATTTCCAAAAGTATAAAACAAAAAAAAATGCTTACCAAAGAAAGATAATGTATCATGCTCCGCACCCTCCTCCCTGCCCAGTGGTGCAACAGATGTCCCTTTCTCCAAAAATGTACTCAATGGCAGGGTAATGTTGCAACCACACACACGATTTGACCTTCTGTGGGGAAAAAACCACTTAGTTCTTGTCAAACATGAAAAAAGTCATTTTCAAATCAACATAAAAAACCAAAATTCCAAAAGTATCAAACACAAAAAATGCTTACCAAAGAAAGAAAATCTATCATGCTCTGCACCCTCCTCCCTGCCCAGTGGTGCAACAGATGTCCCTTTCTCCAAAAATGTACTCAGTGGGAGCGTAATGTTGCAAACACACACACAAGTTGACCTGCTATGAGGAAAAAACGACTTAGTACTTTTCAAACATGAAAAAGGTCATTTTAAAATCAACATGAAAAACCAAAATTCCAAAAGTATCAAACACACAAAATGCTTACCAAAAAAAGAAATTGTATCAAGCTCTGCACCCTCCTCCCGTCCTCTGGTGCAACAGATGTCCCTTTCTCCAAAAATGTACTCAATGGGACCGTAATGTTGCAACCACACCCAAGTTAACCTGCTGTAAGGAAAAAACGACTTAGTACATTTCAAACATGAAAAAGGTCTTTTTAAAATCAACACGAAAAACCAAAATGCCAAAAGTATAAAACAAAAAAAATGCTTACCAAAGAAAGAAAATGTATCATGCTCCGCACCCTCCTCCCTGCCCAGTGGTGCAACAGATGTCCCTTTCTCCAAAAATGTACTCAATGGCAGGGTAATGTTGCAACCACACACACGATTTGACCTTCTGTGAGGAAAAAACCACTTAGTACTTGTCAAACATGAAAAAAGTCATTTTCAAATCAACATAAAAAACCAAAATTCCAAAAGAATCAAACACAAAAAATGCTTACCAAAGAAAGAAAATGTATCATGCTCCGCACCCTCCTCCCTGCCCAGTGGTGCAACAGATGTCCCTTTCTCCAAAAATGTACTCAGTGGGAGCGTAATGTTGCAACCACACACACAAGTTGACCTGCTACGAGGAAAAAACGACTTAGTACTTTCCAAACATGAAAAAGGTCATTTCAAAATCAACATGAAAAACCAAAATTCCAAAAGAATCAAACACAAAAAGTGCTTACCAAAGAAAGAATATGTATCATGCTCCGCACCCTCCTCCCTGCCCAGTGGTGCAACAGATGTCCCTTTCTCCAAAAATGTAATCAACGGGACCGTAATGTTGCAACCACACCCAAGTTGACCTGCTATGAGGAAAAAACGAGGTAGTACATTTCAAGCATGAAAATGTCATATTAAAATCAACATGAAAAACCAAAATTCCAAAAGTATAAAACACAAAAAAATGCTAACAAAAGAAAGAAATTGTATCAAGCTCCGCACCCACCTACCGCCCTGTGGTGCAACAGATGTCCCATTCTTCAAAAATGTACTCAATGGGACCGTAATATTGCAACCGCACCCAAGTTGACCTACTGTGAGGAAAAAACAAGGTAGTACATTTCAAACATGAAAAAGGTCATTTTAAAATCAACATTAAAAACCAAAATTCCTAAAGTATAAAACACAAAAAAATGCTTTCCAAAGAAAGAAATTGTATCAAGCTCCGCACCCTCCTACCTCCCTGTGGTGCAACAGATGTCCCTTTCTCCAAAAATGTACTCAATGGGACCATAATGTTGCAACCACACCCAAGTTGACCTGCTGTGAGGAAAAGACGATTTAGTACATTTCAAACTTGTAAAAGGTCTTATCAAAATCAACATGAAAAACAAAAATTCCAAAAGTATAAAACACAGAACAAATGCTTACCAAAGAAAGAAATTGTATCGAGCTCCGCACCCTCCTCCCGCCCTATGGTGCAAAAGATGTCCCTTTCTCCAAAAATGTACTCAATGGGACCGTAATATTGCAACCACACCCAAGTTGACCTGCTGTGAGGAAAAAACGAGTTAGTACATTTCAAACATGAAAAAGGTCTTTTTAAAATCAACATGAAAAACCAAAATTCCAAAAGTATAAAACACAAAAAAATGCTTACCAAAGAAAGAAATTGTATCGAGCTCCGCACCCTCCTCCCGCCCTATGGTGCAACAGATGTCCCTTTCTCCAAAAATGTACTCAATGGGACCGTAATGTTGCAACCACACCCAAGTTGACCTGCTGTGAGGAAAAAACGAGGTAGTACATTTCAAACATGAAAAAGGTTATTTTAAAATCAACATGAAAAACCAAAATTCCAAAAGTTTAAAACACAAAAAATGTTTACGAAAGAAAGAAATTGTATCAAGCTTTGCACCCTCCTCCCGCCCTGTGGTGCAACAGATGTCCCTTTCTCCAAAAATGTAATCAATGGGACCGTAATGTTGCAACCACACCCAAGTTGGCCTGCTGTGAGGAAAAAACGATTTAGTACATTTCAAACTTGTAAAAGGTCTGTTTAAAATCAACATGAAAAACCAAAATTCCAAAAGTATAAAACACGAAAAAATGCTTACCAAACAAAGAAATTGTATCGAGCTCGGCACCCTTCTCCCGCCCTATGGTGCATAATATGTCCCTTTGTCCAAAAATGTACTCAATGGGACCGTAATATTGCAACCACACCCAAGTTGACCTGCTGTGAGGAAAAAACGAGTTAGTACATTTCAAACATGAAAAAGGTCTTTTTAAAATCAACATGAGAAACCAAAATTCCAAAAGTGAAAAACACAAAAATGCTTACCAAAGAAAGAAATTGTATCGAGCTCCGCACCCTCCTACCGCCCTGTGGTGCAACAGATGTCCCTTTCTCCAAAAATGTACTCAATGGGACCGTCATGTTGCAACCACACCCAAGTTGACCTGCTGTGAGGAAAAAACGAGGTAGTACATTTCAAACATGAAAAAGGTCATTTTAAAATCAACATGAAGAACCAAAATTCCAAAAGTTTAAAACACAAAAAAATGCTTACCAAAGAAAGAAATTGTATCAAGCTCCGCACCCTCCTCCCGTCCTGTGGTGCAACAGATGTCCCTTTCTCCAAAAATGTACTCAATGGGACCGTAATGTTGCAACCACACCCAAGATGACCTGCTGTGAGGAAAACACGATTTAGTACATTTGAAACTTGTAAAAGGTCTTATTAAAATCAACATGAAAAGCAAATATTCCAAAAGTATAAAACACAAAACAAATGCTTACCAAAGAAAGAAATTGTATCGAGCTCCGCACCCTCCTCCCGCCCTGTGGTGTAACAGATATCCCTTTCTCCAAAAATGTACTCAATGGGAGCGTAATGTTGCAACCACTCACACTAATTGACCTGCTGTGAGGAAAAAACGAGTTAGTACATTTCAAACATGAAAAAGGTCATTTTAAAATCAACATGAAAAATCAAAATTCCAAAAGTATCAAACACAAAAAATGCTTACCAAAGAAAGAAAATGTATCATGCTCTGATCCCTCCTCCCTGCCCAGCGGTGCAACAGATGTCCCTTCCTCCAAAAATATACTCAATGGGAACGTAATGTTGCAACCACACACACAAGTTGACCTGCTGTGAAGAAAAATCGACTTAGTACTTGTCAAACTTGAAAAAAGTCATTTTAAAATCAACATGAAAAACCAAAATTCCAAAAGTATCAAACACAAAAAATGTTTACCAAAGAAAGAAAATGTATCATGCTCCGCACCCTCCTCCCTGCCCAGTGGTGCAACAGATGTCCCTTTCTCCAAAAATGTACTCAATGGCAGCGTAATGTTGCAACCACACAACGAGTTGACCTTCTGTGAGGAAAAAACTACTTAGTACTTGTCAAACATGAAAAAAGTCATTTTAAAATCAACATAAAAAAGCAAAATTCCAAAAGTATAAAACACAAAAAATGTTTACCAAAGAAAGAAAATGTATCATGCTCCGCACCCTCCTACCGCCCTGTGGTGCAACAGATGTCCCTTTCTCCAAAAATGTACTCAGTGGTAGCGTAATGTTGCAACCACACACACAAGTTGACCTGCTGTGAGGAAAAAACGACTTAGTACTTGTCAAACTTTAAAATTCATTTTAAAATCAACATGAAAAACCAAAACTCCAAAAGTTTAAAACACAAAAAATGCTTACCAAAGAAAGAAAATGTATCATGCTCCGCACCCTCCTCCCTGCCCAGTGGTGCAACAGATGTCCCTTTCTCCAAAAATGTAGTCAATGGGATCGTAATGTAGCAACCACACACAAGTTGACCTGCTGTGAGGAAAAAACGAGTTAGTACATTTCAAACATGAAAAAGGTCATTTTAAAATCAATATGAAATACCAAAATTCCAAAAGTATAAAACACAAAAACATCATCACCAAGGGAAGAAAATGTATCGTGCTCCGCACCCTCCTCCCGCCCTGTGGTGCAACAGATGTCCCTTTCTCCAAAAATTTACTCAATGGGACCGTAATGTTGCAACCACACACAAGTTACCAGCTGTGAGGAAAAAAGGAGTTAGTACATTTCAAACGTGAAAAAGGTCATTTTAAAATCAACATGAAAAACCAAAATTCCAACAGTATAAAACACAAAAAAATGCTTACCAAAGAAAGAAATAGTATCGAACTCCGCACCCTCCTCCCGCCCTATGGTGCAACAGATGTCCCTTTCTCCAAAAATGTACTCAATTGGACCGTAATATTGCAACCACACCCAAGTTGACCTGCTGTGAGGAAAAAACGAGGTAGTACATTTCAAACATGAAAAAGGTTATTTTAAAGTCAACATGAAAAACCAAAATTCCAAAAGTTTAAAACACAAAAAATGCTTACGAAAGAAAGAAATTGTATCAAGCTCCGCACCCTCCTCCCGCCCTGTGGTGCAACAGATGTCCCTTACTCCAAAAATGTAATCAATGGGACCGTAATGTTGCAACCACACCCAAGTTAGCCTGCTGTGAGGAAAAAACGATTTAGTACATTTCAAACTTGTAAAAGGTCTTTTTAAAATCAACATGAAAAACAAATATTCCAAAAGTATAAAACACAAAAAAATGCATACCAAAGAAAGAAATTGTATCGAGCTCCGCACCCTCCTCCCGCCCCATGGTGCAAAAGATGTCCCTTTCTCCAAAAATGTACTCAATGGGACCGTAATATTGCAACCACACCCAAGTTAACCTGCTGTGAGGAAAAAACGACTTAGTACTTGTCAAACTTGAAAAAAGTCATTTAAAATCAACATGAAAAACCAAAATTCCAAAAGTATCAAACACAAAAAATGCTTACCAAAGAAAGAAAATGTATCATGCTCCGCACCCTCCTCCCTGCCCAGTGGTGCAACAGATGTCCCTTTCTCCAAAAATGTACTCAATGGCAGGGTAATGTTGCAACCACACACACGATTTGACCTTCTGTGAGGAAAAAACCACTTAGTACTTGTCAAACATGAAAAAAGTCATTTTCAAATCAACATAAAAAACCAAAATTCCAAAAGTATCAAACACAAAAAATGCTTACCAAAGAAAGAAAATGTATCATGCTCCGCACCCTCCTCCCTGCCCAGTGGTGCAACTGATGTCCCTTTCTCCAAAAATGTACTCAGTGGGAGCGTAATGTTGCAACCATACACACAAGTTGACCTGCTATGAGGAAAAAACGACTTAGTACTTTTCAAACATGAAAAAGGTCATTTTAAAATCAACATGAAAAACCAAAATTCCAAAAGAATCAAACACAAAAAATGCTTACCAAAGAAAGAAAATGTATCATGCTCCGCACCCTCCTCCCTGCCCAGTGGTGCAACAGATGACCCTTTCTCCAAAAACGTACTCAATGGGGGCGTAATGTTGCAACCACACACAAGTTGACCTGCTGTGAGGAAAAAACGAGTTCATACATTTCAAACATGAAAAAGGTCATTTTGAAATCAACATGAAATACCAAAATTCCAAAAGTATAAAACACAAAAAAATCCTCACCAAGGGAAGAAAATGTATCGTGCTCCACACCCTCCTCCCGTCCTGTGGTGCAACAGATGTCCTTTTCTCCAAAAATTTACTCAGTGGGTCCGTAGTGTTGCAACCACACCCAAGTTACCTGCTAAGAGGAAAAAACGAGTTAGTACATTGCAAACATGAGAAAAGTAATTTTAAAATCAACATGAAAAACCAAAATTCCAAAAGTATCAAACACAAAATATGCTTACCAAAGAAAAAAAATGTATCATGCTCCGCACCCTCCTCCCTGCCCAGTGGTGCAACAGATGTCCCTTTCTCCAAAAATGTACTCAATGGGAGCGTAATGTTGCAACCACAGACACAAGTTGGCCTGCAGTGAGGAAAAAACCCCTTAGTACTTGTCAAACATGAAAAAAGTCATTTTAAAATCAACATAAAAAAACAAAATTCCAGAAGTATCAAACACAAAAAATGCTTACCAAAGAAAGAAATTGTATCGAGCTCCGCACCCTCCTCCCGCCCTATGGTGCAACAGATGTCCCTTTCTCCAAAAATGTACTCAATGGGACCGTAATGTTGCAACCACACCCAAGTTGACCTGCTGTGAGGAAAAAACGAGGTAGTACATTTCAAACATGAAAAAGGTTATTTTAAAATCAACATGAAAAACCAAAATTCCAAAAGTTTAAAACACAAAAAATGTTTACGAAAGAAAGAAATTGTATCAAGCTTTGCACCCTCCTCCCGCCCTGTGGTGCAACAGATGTCCCTTTCTCCAAAAATGTAATCAATGGGACCGTAATGTTGCAACCACACCCAAGTTGGCCTGCTGTGAGGAAAAAACGATTTAGTACATTTCAAACTTGTAAAAGGTCTGTTTAAAATCAACATGAAAAACCAAAATTCCAAAAGTATAAAACACGAAAAAATGCTTACCAAACAAAGAAATTGTATCGAGCTCGGCACCCTTCTCCCGCCCTATGGTGCATAATATGTCCCTTTGTCCAAAAATGTACTCAATGGGACCGTAATATTGCAACCACACCCAAGTTGACCTGCTGTGAGGAAAAAACGAGTTAGTACATTTCAAACATGAAAAAGGTCTTTTTAAAATCAACATGAGAAACCAAAATTCCAAAAGTGAAAAACACAAAAATGCTTACCAAAGAAAGAAATTGTATCGAGCTCCGCACCCTCCTACCGCCCTGTGGTGCAACAGATGTCCCTTTCTCCAAAAATGTACTCAATGGGACCGTAATGTTGCAACCACACCCAAGTTGACCTGCTGTGAGGAAAAAACGAGGTAGTACATTTCAAACATGAAAAAGGTCATTTTAAAATCAACATGAAGAACCAAAATTCCAAAAGTTTAAAACACAAAAAAATGCTTACCAAAGAAAGAAATTGTATCAAGCTCCGCACCCTCCTCCCGTCCTGTGGTGCAACAGATGTCCCTTTCTCCAAAAATGTACTCAATGGGACCGTAATGTTGCAACCACACCCAAGATGACCTGCTGTGAGGAAAACACGATTTAGTACATTTGAAACTTGTAAAAGGTCTTATTAAAATCAACATGAAAAGCAAATATTCCAAAAGTATAAAACACAAAACAAATGCTTACCAAAGAAAGAAATTGTATCGAGCTCCGCACCCTCCTCCCGCCCTGTGGTGTAACAGATATCCCTTTCTCCAAAAATGTACTCAATGGGAGCGTAATGTTGCAACCACTCACACTAATTGACCTGCTGTGAGGAAAAAACGAGTTAGTACATTTCAAACATGAAAAAGGTCATTTTAAAATCAACATGAAAAATCAAAATTCCAAAAGTATCAAACACAAAAAATGCTTACCAAAGAAAGAAAATGTATCATGCTCTGCGCCCTCCTCCCTGCCCAGCGGTGCAACAGATGTCCCTTCCTCCAAAAATATACTCAATGGGAACGTAATGTTGCAACCACACACACAAGTTGACCTGCTGTGAAGAAAAATCGACTTAGTACTTGTCAAACTTGAAAAAAGTCATTTTAAAATCAACATGAAAAACCAAAATTCCAAAAGTATCAAACACAAAAAATGTTTACCAAAGAAAGAAAATGTATCATGCTCCGCACCCTCCTCCCTGCCCAGTGGTGCAACAGATGTCCCTTTCTCCAAAAATGTACTCAATGGCAGCGTAATGTTGCAACCACACAACGAGTTGACCTTCTGTGAGGAAAAAACTACTTAGTACTTGTCAAACATGAAAAAAGTCATTTTAAAATCAACATAAAAAAGCAAAATTCCAAAAGTATAAAACACAAAAAATGTTTACCAAAGAAAGAAAATGTATCATGCTCCGCACCCTCCTACCGCCCTGTGGTGCAACAGATGTCCCTTTCTCCAAAAATGTACTCAGTGGTAGCGTAATGTTGCAACCACACACACAAGTTGACCTGCTGTGAGGAAAAAACGACTTAGTACTTGTCAAACTTTAAAATTCATTTTAAAATCAACATGAAAAACCAAAACTCCAAAAGTTTAAAACACAAAAAATGCTTACCAAAGAAAGAAAATGTATCATGCTCCGCACCCTCCTCCCTGCCCAGTGGTGCAACAGATGTCCCTTTCTCCAAAAATGTAGTCAATGGGATCGTAATGTAGCAACCACACACAAGTTGACCTGCTGTGAGGAAAAAACGAGTTAGTACATTTCAAACATGAAAAAGGTCATTTTAAAATCAATATGAAATACCAAAATTCCAAAAGTATAAAACACAAAAACATCATCACCAAGGGAAGAAAATGTATCGTGCTCCGCACCCTCCTCCCGCCCTGTGGTGCAACAGATGTCCCTTTCTCCAAAAATTTACTCAATGGGACCGTAATGTTGCAACCACACACAAGTTACCAGCTGTGAGGAAAAAAGGAGTTAGTACATTTCAAACGTGAAAAAGGTCATTTTAAAATCAACATGAAAAACCAAAATTCCAACAGTATAAAACACAAAAAAATGCTTACCAAAGAAAGAAATAGTATCGAACTCCGCACCCTCCTCCCGCCCTATGGTGCAACAGATGTCCCTTTCTCCAAAAATGTACTCAATTGGACCGTAATATTGCAACCACACCCAAGTTGACCTGCTGTGAGGAAAAAACGAGGTAGTACATTTCAAACATGAAAAAGGTTATTTTAAAGTCAACATGAAAAACCAAAATTCCAAAAGTTTAAAACACAAAAAATGCTTACGAAAGAAAGAAATTGTATCAAGCTCCGCACCCTCCTCCCGCCCTGTGGTGCAACAGATGTCCCTTACTCCAAAAATGTAATCAATGGGACCGTAATGTTGCAACCACACCCAAGTTAGCCTGCTGTGAGGAAAAAACGATTTAGTACATTTCAAACTTGTAAAAGGTCTTTTTAAAATCAACATGAAAAACAAATATTCCAAAAGTATAAAACACAAAAAAATGCATACCAAAGAAAGAAATTGTATCGAGCTCCGCACCCTCCTCCCGCCCCATGGTGCAAAAGATGTCCCTTTCTCCAAAAATGTACTCAATGGGACCGTAATATTGCAACCACACCCAAGTTAACCTGCTGTGAGGAAAAAACGACTTAGTACTTGTCAAACTTGAAAAAAGTCATTTAAAATCAACATGAAAAACCAAAATTCCAAAAGTATCAAACACAAAAAATGCTTACCAAAGAAAGAAAATGTATCATGCTCCGCACCCTCCTCCCTGCCCAGTGGTGCAACAGATGTCCCTTTCTCCAAAAATGTACTCAATGGCAGGGTAATGTTGCAACCACACACACGATTTGACCTTCTGTGAGGAAAAAACCACTTAGTACTTGTCAAACATGAAAAAAGTCATTTTCAAATCAACATAAAAAACCAAAATTCCAAAAGTATCAAACACAAAAAATGCTTACCAAAGAAAGAAAATGTATCATGCTCCGCACCCTCCTCCCTGCCCAGTGGTGCAACTGATGTCCCTTTCTCCAAAAATGTACTCAGTGGGAGCGTAATGTTGCAACCACACACACAAGTTGACCTGCTATGAGGAAAAAACGACTTAGTACTTTTCAAACATGAAAAAGGTCATTTTAAAATCAACATGAAAAACCAAAATTCCAAAAGAATCAAACACAAAAAATGCTTACCAAAGAAAGAAAATGTATCATGCTCCGCACCCTCCTCCCTGCCCAGTGGTGCAACAGATGACCCTTTCTCCAAAAACGTACTCAATGGGGGCGTAATGTTGCAACCACACACAAGTTGACCTGCTGTGAGGAAAAAACGAGTTCATACATTTCAAACATGAAAAAGGTCATTTTGAAATCAACATGAAATACCAAAATTCCAAAAGTATAAAACACAAAAAAATCCTCACCAAGGGAAGAAAATGTATCGTGCTCCACACCCTCCTCCCGTCCTGTGGTGCAACAGATGTCCTTTTCTCCAAAAATTTACTCAGTGGGTCCGTAGTGTTGCAACCACACCCAAGTTACCTGCTAAGAGGAAAAAACGAGTTAGTACATTGCAAACATGAGAAAAGTAATTTTAAAATCAACATGAAAAACCAAAATTCCAAAAGTATCAAACACAAAATATGCTTACCAAAGAAAAAAAATGTATCATGCTCCGCACCCTCCTCCCTGCCCAGTGGTGCAACAGATGTCCCTTTCTCCAAAAATGTACTCAATGGGAGCGTAATGTTGCAACCACAGACACAAGTTGGCCTGCAGTGAGGAAAAAACCCCTTAGTACTTGTCAAACATGAAAAAAGTCATTTTAAAATCAACATAAAAAAACAAAATTCCAGAAGTATCAAACACAAAAAATGCTTACCAAAGAAAGAAATTGTATCGAGCTCCGCACCCTCCTCCCGCCCTATGGTGCAACAGATGTCCCTTTCTCCAAAAATGTACTCAATGGGACCGTAATGTTGCAACCACACCCAAGTTGACCTGCTGTGAGGAAAAAACGAGGTAGTACATTTCAAACATGAAAAAGGTTATTTTAAAATCAACATGAAAAACCAAAATTCCAAAAGTTTAAAACACAAAAAATGTTTACGAAAGAAAGAAATTGTATCAAGCTTTGCACCCTCCTCCCGCCCTGTGGTGCAACAGATGTCCCTTTCTCCAAAAATGTAATCAATGGGACCGTAATGTTGCAACCACACCCAAGTTGGCCTGCTGTGAGGAAAAAACGATTTAGTACATTTCAAACTTGTAAAAGGTCTGTTTAAAATCAACATGAAAAACCAAAATTCCAAAAGTATAAAACACGAAAAAATGCTTACCAAACAAAGAAATTGTATCGAGCTCGGCACCCTTCTCCCGCCCTATGGTGCATAATATGTCCCTTTGTCCAAAAATGTACTCAATGGGACCGTAATATTGCAACCACACCCAAGTTGACCTGCTGTGAGGAAAAAACGAGTTAGTACATTTCAAACATGAAAAAGGTCTTTTTAAAATCAACATGAGAAACCAAAATTCCAAAAGTGAAAAACACAAAAATGCTTACCAAAGAAAGAAATTGTATCGAGCTCCGCACCCTCCTACCGCCCTGTGGTGCAACAGATGTCCCTTTCTCCAAAAATGTACTCAATGGGACCGTAATGTTGCAACCACACCCAAGTTGACCTGCTGTGAGGAAAAAACGAGGTAGTACATTTCAAACATGAAAAAGGTCATTTTAAAATCAACATGAAGAACCAAAATTCCAAAAGTTTAAAACACAAAAAAATGCTTACCAAAGAAAGAAATTGTATCAAGCTCCGCACCCTCCTCCCGTCCTGTGGTGCAACAGATGTCCCTTTCTCCAAAAATGTACTCAATGGGACCGTAATGTTGCAACCACACCCAAGATGACCTGCTGTGAGGAAAACACGATTTAGTACATTTGAAACTTGTAAAAGGTCTTATTAAAATCAACATGAAAAGCAAATATTCCAAAAGTATAAAACACAAAACAAATGCTTACCAAAGAAAGAAATTGTATCGAGCTCCGCACCCTCCTCCCGCCCTGTGGTGTAACAGATATCCCTTTCTCCAAAAATGTACTCAATGGGAGCGTAATGTTGCAACCACTCACACTAATTGACCTGCTGTGAGGAAAAAACGAGTTAGTACATTTCAAACATGAAAAAGGTCATTTTAAAATCAACATGAAAAATCAAAATTCCAAAAGTATCAAACACAAAAAATGCTTACCAAAGAAAGAAAATGTATCATGCTCTGCGCCCTCCTCCCTGCCCAGCGGTGCAACAGATGTCCCTTCCTCCAAAAATATACTCAATGGGAACGTAATGTTGCAACCACACACACAAGTTGACCTGCTGTGAAGAAAAATCGACTTAGTACTTGTCAAACTTGAAAAAAGTCATTTTAAAATCAACATGAAAAACCAAAATTCCAAAAGTATCAAACACAAAAAATGTTTACCAAAGAAAGAAAATGTATCATGCTCCGCACCCTCCTCCCTGCCCAGTGGTGCAACAGATGTCCCTTTCTCCAAAAATGTACTCAATGGCAGCGTAATGTTGCAACCACACAACGAGTTGACCTTCTGTGAGGAAAAAACTACTTAGTACTTGTCAAACATGAAAAAAGTCATTTTAAAATCAACATAAAAAAGCAAAATTCCAAAAGTATAAAACACAAAAAATGTTTACCAAAGAAAGAAAATGTATCATGCTCCGCACCCTCCTACCGCCCTGTGGTGCAACAGATGTCCCTTTCTCCAAAAATGTACTCAGTGGTAGCGTAATGTTGCAACCACACACACAAGTTGACCTGCTGTGAGGAAAAAACGACTTAGTACTTGTCAAACTTTAAAATTCATTTTAAAATCAACATGAAAAACCAAAACTCCAAAAGTTTAAAACACAAAAAATGCTTACCAAAGAAAGAAAATGTATCATGCTCCGCACCCTCCTCCCTGCCCAGTGGTGCAACAGATGTCCCTTTCTCCAAAAATGTAGTCAATGGGATCGTAATGTAGCAACCACACACAAGTTGACCTGCTGTGAGGAAAAAACGAGTTAGTACATTTCAAACATGAAAAAGGTCATTTTAAAATCAATATGAAATACCAAAATTCCAAAAGTATAAAACACAAAAACATCATCACCAAGGGAAGAAAATGTATCGTGCTCCGCACCCTCCTCCCGCCCTGTGGTGCAACAGATGTCCCTTTCTCCAAAAATTTACTCAATGGGACCGTAATGTTGCAACCACACACAAGTTACCAGCTGTGAGGAAAAAAGGAGTTAGTACATTTCAAACGTGAAAAAGGTCATTTTAAAATCAACATGAAAAACCAAAATTCCAACAGTATAAAACACAAAAAAATGCTTACCAAAGAAAGAAATAGTATCGAACTCCGCACCCTCCTCCCGCCCTATGGTGCAACAGATGTCCCTTTCTCCAAAAATGTACTCAATTGGACCGTAATATTGCAACCACACCCAAGTTGACCTGCTGTGAGGAAAAAACGAGGTAGTACATTTCAAACATGAAAAAGGTTATTTTAAAGTCAACATGAAAAACCAAAATTCCAAAAGTTTAAAACACAAAAAATGCTTACGAAAGAAAGAAATTGTATCAAGCTCCGCACCCTCCTCCCGCCCTGTGGTGCAACAGATGTCCCTTACTCCAAAAATGTAATCAATGGGACCGTAATGTTGCAACCACACCCAAGTTAGCCTGCTGTGAGGAAAAAACGATTTAGTACATTTCAAACTTGTAAAAGGTCTTTTTAAAATCAACATGAAAAACAAATATTCCAAAAGTATAAAACACAAAAAAATGCATACCAAAGAAAGAAATTGTATCGAGCTCCGCACCCTCCTCCCGCCCCATGGTGCAAAAGATGTCCCTTTCTCCAAAAATGTACTCAATGGGACCGTAATATTGCAACCACACCCAAGTTAACCTGCTGTGAGGAAAAAACGACTTAGTACTTGTCAAACTTGAAAAAAGTCATTTAAAATCAACATGAAAAACCAAAATTCCAAAAGTATCAAACACAAAAAATGCTTACCAAAGAAAGAAAATGTATCATGCTCCGCACCCTCCTCCCTGCCCAGTGGTGCAACAGATGTCCCTTTCTCCAAAAATGTACTCAATGGCAGGGTAATGTTGCAACCACACACACGATTTGACCTTCTGTGAGGAAAAAACCACTTAGTACTTGTCAAACATGAAAAAAGTCATTTTCAAATCAACATAAAAAACCAAAATTCCAAAAGTATCAAACACAAAAAATGCTTACCAAAGAAAGAAAATGTATCATGCTCCGCACCCTCCTCCCTGCCCAGTGGTGCAACTGATGTCCCTTTCTCCAAAAATGTACTCAGTGGGAGCGTAATGTTGCAACCACACACACAAGTTGACCTGCTATGAGGAAAAAACGACTTAGTACTTTTCAAACATGAAAAAGGTCATTTTAAAATCAACATGAAAAACCAAAATTCCAAAAGAATCAAACACAAAAAATGCTTACCAAAGAAAGAAAATGTATCATGCTCCGCACCCTCCTCCCTGCCCAGTGGTGCAACAGATGACCCTTTCTCCAAAAACGTACTCAATGGGGGCGTAATGTTGCAACCACACACAAGTTGACCTGCTGTGAGGAAAAAACGAGTTCATACATTTCAAACATGAAAAAGGTCATTTTGAAATCAACATGAAATACCAAAATTCCAAAAGTATAAAACACAAAAAAATCCTCACCAAGGGAAGAAAATGTATCGTGCTCCACACCCTCCTCCCGTCCTGTGGTGCAACAGATGTCCTTTTCTCCAAAAATTTACTCAGTGGGTCCGTAGTGTTGCAACCACACCCAAGTTACCTGCTAAGAGGAAAAAACGAGTTAGTACATTGCAAACATGAGAAAAGTAATTTTAAAATCAACATGAAAAACCAAAATTCCAAAAGTATCAAACACAAAATATGCTTACCAAAGAAAAAAAATGTATCATGCTCCGCACCCTCCTCCCTGCCCAGTGGTGCAACAGATGTCCCTTTCTCCAAAAATGTACTCAATGGGAGCGTAATGTTGCAACCACAGACACAAGTTGGCCTGCAGTGAGGAAAAAACCCCTTAGTACTTGTCAAACATGAAAAAAGTCATTTTAAAATCAACATAAAAAAACAAAATTCCAGAAGTATCAAACACAAAAAATGCTTACCAAAGAAAGAAAATGTATGACGCTCCGCATCCTCCTCCCTGCCCAGTGGTGCAACAGATGTCCCTTTCTCCAAAAATGTACTCAATGGGAGCGTAATGTTGCAACCACACACACAAGTTGACCTGCAGTGAGGAAAAAACGACTTAGTACTTGTCAAACATGGAAAAGGTCATTTTAAAATCAACATGAAAAACCAAAATTCAAATGTATGAAACGCAAAAAATGCTTACCAAAAAGAAAATGTATCATGCTCCTCACCCTCCTCCCTGCCCAGTGGTGCGATAGATGTCCCTTTCCCCAAAAATGTACTCAATGGCAGCGTAATGTTGCAACCACACACACGAGTTGACCTGCCTTGAGGAAAAAACGAGTTAGTACATTTCAAACATGAGAAAAGTCATTTTAAAATCAACATGAAAAACCAAAATTCCAAAAGTTAACAAACGTAAAAAATGCTTACCAAAGAATGAAAATGTATCATGCACCGCACCACCTCCCTGCCCAGTGGTGCAACAGATGTTCTTTTCTCCAAAAATGTACTCAATGGGACCGTAATGTTGCAACCACACACACAAGTTGACCTGCTGTGAGGAAAAAACGATTTAGTACATTTCAAACATGAAAAAGGTCATTTTAAAATCAACATGAAAAACCAAAATTCCAAAAGTATCAAACACAAAAAATGCTTACCAAAGAAAGATGTATCACGCTCGGCACCCTCCTCCCTGCCGAGTGGTGCAAGAGATGTCCCTTTCTCCAAAAATGTACTCAATGGGAGCGTAAGGTTGCAACCACACACACAAGTTGACCTGCCTTGAGGAAAAAACGAGTTAGTACATTTCAAACATGAAAAAGGTCATTTTAAAATCAACATGACAAACCAAAATTCAAATGTATGAAACGCAAAAAATGCTTACCAAAAAGAAAATGTATCATGGGCCGCACCCTCCTCCCTGCCCAGTGGTGCAACAGATGTCCCTTTCTCCAAAAATGTACTCAATGTCGCAGAAGCGGGAGAACACGAGAAACTGCGTGCAATGCGCCAGCATAAGTTTTTCATGTATAAAATGTCTAATACAAATCCAACAAACTTAACACCCTCGACGAAGAGAAACATGACAAATTTTTGCAAGTACACTTTCACGCGGGCGTGCGTATGCCGTGCGCCATCGCGTGCGCTCGTATACATTGTCAAAAGTGCACGCATGAAACTTTTACGCAACCTACTAGCGAATAATTTAGATTGATTTCACATAGTGCCAGGATTGAGTAAACGCATTCCAGAAGATGCGGTTCAAGAAAATACTGCCCGCATCTCGTGGTCGTGCGGTAGCGTTCTCGCTTCCCACGCCCGGGTTCCCGGGTTCGATTCCCGGCGGGGTCAGGGATTTTCTCTGCCTCGTGATGGCTGGGTGTTGTGTGCTGTTCTTAGGTTAGTTAGGTTTAAGTAGTTCTAAGTTCTAGGGGACTTATGACCGCAGCAGTTGAGTCCCATAGTGCTCAGAGCCATTTGAACCATTTGAACCAAGAAAATACTGCACCAGCGGAGTGTTACTAAACGTACAAGGCAGTCAGTATCATCAATAGAGTGTATGCACGTAACGATCATTAGCTTGTCACACAGTAAATTATGAACGTAAAACTGACCGGAAACGTACTATGGCGCACCGACATGTAAGACACAGAGCTAGTTTGCTATTTATTCCAGGCCACTGACTACCAAAAGAAAAACAATTTCAGTTACTATAGGAAATCCTGAATGATCGTGAAGGCAATGACTGTCGCAGAAGCGGCAGAACACGAGAAACTGCCTGCAATGCGCCCGCATAAGTTTTTCATGTAAAAAATATCTAATACAAACCCAACAAACTTAACACCCTCGAAGAAGAGAAACATGACAAATTTTTGCAAGTACCTGTAAGCACAGCCGCTAATGATTATGCGTCAGTCTCATCCTGGGCTACAAAAGAGGAGTTTCTCTTACCTTCATGCCAAGTAGATTTCTCTGGACGGTGGAAACAGAAAATAAAATCTTCTGTTACAGAAGTCCTTTATAGAATACTGGAAGCTTGGAATTCGCCTTGTACGTAACTGTCGAAGGCGGAGCAAAAAAGACAAGTCTTGCAAAGTGACAGCTACTCGTATACATACACCATTCAAAGAGCAGTTATTCCTTGCGGGAAAACAGAGAGTAATTAATACGTGGCGGGAAAACAATCAGAGAGTAAATATACGTAGCGGGAAAAACAATCTCGGAGCGAACATGACTAAAAGCTACGTGTCAGTCGTACAGATTTTTGACATGAGCTCAAAATATAATATATGAATTAGAGTAATGTACTGTTTTGTTAATAGCAACGTCGATTGCAGTAGCCCTCTGTCGACCTGTATGTTTACAGAAATTATGCCCAAATTCTTCCAGCCATTTATAAAGACCAGCTATTTATAAAGACCAAAGATTCGAAATTCGTTTTCACTTGACTCAGTGCCGCAACTTTAAATTTTTAGCGGACAGTTCGTTACACCGATAGCTAAACATGTACCCGAAAGAGCTGTCAAATTTTACTTTTCCTTTGTTTGTTACAGACTTGCGTAGCAAAGAAATAAACTTTTGCAAAACCCTATGTTTATTCTCATAAAACGCAACCATTACACATGATTCATGTGGTTCTGGACTATTAACGATTTATTCCTTTTGAGTACGTTGCTTTTAAAAGTAGTCTCACAACAAGAGGTGCTACCAGGAACTAGGATATGTGTCAAAGACAAAATAGAAAACTCAGCATACCACATTATTCATAACCGAAATTTGTTTGCACAGTCGTACCTCAACAAGTTTTAATGATAACATAGTGAACAGTCTGCTACGAGCTCACATTGATTTCATGTCTCAGAGTATGTGCTCTATTGTGGCTTTCCGACATCAACAAGAACGAGAAACACCCAACTTGTCTACATCTACATCTACATGACTACTCTGCAATTCACAATTAAGTGCGTGGCAGAGGGTTCATCGAACCACCTTCGCCGGCCGCGATGGTCTCGCGGTTCTAGGCGCGCAGTCCGGAACCGTGCGCCTGCTACGGTCGCAGGTTCGAATCCTGCCTCGGGCATGGATGTGTGTGATGTCCTTAGGTTAGTTAGGTTTAAGTAGTTCTAAGTTCTGGGGGACTGATAACCACAGCAGTTGAGTCCCATGGTGCTCAGAGCCATTTGAACCATTTTTTTTTTTTTTAACCACCTTCGAGCTATTTCTGTACGGTTCCACTCTTTAACAGTGCACAGGAAAAACGAGCACTGTGCGAGCTCTGATCATGATTATGATTTCTCGCTATGTGGGTGGGTGCCAACAAAATACTTTCGCATTCGGAGGAGAATGTTGGTGATCGAAATTTCACGAGAAGATTCTGAGGCAACGGAAAGCGCCTTTGTTTTAATGACTGTCACCCTAATTCAGGCATCATGTCCGCTGCACTCTCTCCCCTATTTCGCAATAATACAAAACGAGCTGCCCTTCTTTGAACTTTTCCGATGTCCTGCGTCAGTCCCACCTGATGCGGATCACACACCCCACATCAATACTCCAGAAGAGGGCGCACAAGCAAGGTGTACGCAGTCTCTTTAGTCGATCTGTTGCATTTTCTACATTCTCTACCAATAGATCGCAGTCTTTAGTTTGCTTTACCCACAGCATTATGTATATGATCATTCCACCTGAAGTTATTCGCAACTGTAATCCCCAAGAATTTACTTGAGTTTACAGCCTTTAGATTCGTGTGATTCATCGCGTAACCGAAATTAGCGCATTTCTATTAGTACTCGTGTGAATAACTTCTCACTTCTCTTTATTTAGTGTCAACTGCCACTTTTTGCACCATACAGATATTTTATCGAATTCCTTTTGGTCATCTTTTGACTTTACAAGACGGTAAATGTAAGTATTTTCTGCAAACAATGTACGCGGGCTACTCAGATTGTCTCCAATGTCGTTAATAGAACAATAGAGGGCCTAAACACTTCCTTGGGAAACACCATACATTACTTCTGGTTTACTAGATGATTTTACATTAATTACTACGAACTGTGACTTGTCTAACAGGAACTCACGAATCGAGTCGCACAACTGACACAATACTTCATAGGCACGCGAGTTGATTAGAAGACGCTTGTGAGGAACGGTGTCGAAAGCCTTCTGGAAATATAAAAATACGGAATCAATTTAACAACCCCTGTCGACAGCACTCGTTACTTCATGAGAACAGAGAGCTAGTTGTGTTTCACAAGAACGATGTTTCCTGAATCCGTGCTATTAGTCAGTAAATCGTTTTCTTCGACATAATTGATTATGTTTGAACACAAGAGTACGTTCCAAAACCCTACTGCAAATGGACGTTAGTGATAGGGGTGCTATTAGTCAGTAAATCGTTTTCTTCGACATAATTGATTATGTTTGAACACAAGAGTACGTTCCAAAACCCTACTGCAAATGGACGTTAGTGATAGGGGTGCTATTAGTCAGTAAATCGTTTTCTTCGACATAATTGATTATGTTTGAACACAAGAGTACGTTCCAAAACCCTACTGCAAATGGACGTTAGCGATAGGGGTCTGTAATTCAGCGGATTACTCATGTTTTCTTTCTTGATGCGACGTGTGCGACTTTCCAGTCTTTAGGTACAGATCTTCCAATGAGCGAGCGTTTGTGTATCATTGTTAGATGCGGAACTATTGTTGAAAGGAACCCGACTGGTATGCAATTTGGACCGGATACCTTGCCTTTATTAAGTGTTTTAAGATGCTTCATTACACCGATGACATCTACTTCTAAGTAACTCATGTTGGCAGGTGTTCTGGATTCCAATTCTGGAAGATTTACTTCGCCCCATTTGATGAACGAGTTTCTAAAAACCGTGTTTAATAACTCTGCTTTAGAGGCACTGTCATCAGTGGCATAGCCATTGTTATTGCGCAGAAAATTATTACACACTCTGTGTGATCAAGTGTATCGTGCGCGTTGTCTGCGGCGCCTTGTCACGGTCCGTGCGGCTCCCCCCGTCGGTGGTTCGAGTCCTCCCTCGGTCATGGGTGTGTGTGTTGTCCATAGCGTAAGTTAGTTTGAGTTAGATTAAGTAGTATGTAGGCTTAGGGACCGATGACCTAAGTAGTTTGGTCCCATAAGACCTTACCACGAATGTTTTTAATAGTATCCTGACACCCCCAAAAACATACTTTTTCATGTTAGGGGCATTGTGCTGCCACCTACTGCCAGGTACTCCACATCAGCCACCTCAGTAGTCATTAGACACTGTGAGAGAACAAAAAGCGGAACTCACGGACTTCGATCGCGGTCAGGTGTATGGGAGTCACTTGTGTCATACGTCTGTATCCGAGATTTCCGCAATCCTAAACATCGATAGAGCCACTGTTTCCGATGTGATAGTGAAGTGGAAATGTGAAGGGACATGTATAGCACAAAAGCGTAGAGGCTGACCTCGTCTGTTGACTTACAGAGACCGCTGACTGTTTTAGAGGGTCGTAATGTGTCATAGGCAGACATCTATCCAGACCGTCAAACAGGAATTCCAAACTGCATCAGGATCCACTGCAAGTACTATGACAGTTACAGGGTGTTTCAAAAATGACCGGTATATTTGAAACGGCAATAAAAACTAAACGAGCAGCGATAGAAATACACCGTTTGTTGCAATATGCTTGGGACAACAGTACATATTCAGGCAGACAAACTTTCGAAATTACAGTAGTTACAATTTTCAACAACAGATGGCGCTGCGGTCTGGGAAACTCTATAGTACGATATTTTCCACATATCCACCATGCGTAGCAATAATATGGCTTAGTCTCTGAATGAAATTACCCGAAACCTTTGACAACGTGTCTGGCGGAATGGCTTCACATGCAGATGAGATGTACTGCTTCAGCTGTTCAATTGTTTCTGGATTCTGGCGGTACACCTGGTCTTTCAAGTGTCCCCACAGAAAGAAGTCACAGGGGTTCATGTCTGGCGAATAGGGAGGCCAATCCACGCCGCCTCCTGTATGTTTCGGATAGCCCAAAGCAATCACACGATCATCGAAATATTCATTCAGGAAATTAAAGACGTCGGCCGTGCGATGTGGCCGGGCACCATCTTGCATAAACCACGAGGTGTTCGCAGTGTCGTCTAAGGCAGTTTGTACCGCCACAAATTCACGAAGAATGTCCAGATAGCGTGATGCAGTAATCGTTTCGGATCTGAAAAATGGGCCAATGATTCCTTTGGAAGAAATGGCGGCCCAGACCAGTACTTTTTGAGGATGCAGGGACGATGGGACTGCAACATGGGGCTTTTCGGTTCCCCATATGCGCCAGTTCTGTTTATTGACGAAGCCGTCCAGGTAAAAATAAGCTTCGTCAGTAAACCAAATGCTGCCCACATGCATATCGCCGTCATCAATCCTGTGCACTATATCGTTAGCGAAGAATGTCTCTCGTGCAGCAATGGTAGCGGCGCTGAGGGGTTGCCGCGTTTGAATTTTGTATGGATAGAGGTGTAAACTCTGGCGCATGAGACGATACGTGGATGTTGGCGTCATTTGGACCGCAGCTGCAACACGGCGAACGGAAACCTGAGGCCGCTGTTGGATCACCTGCTGCACTAGCTGCGCGTTGCCCTCTGTGGTTGCCGTACGCGGTCCCCCTACCTTTCCAGCACGTTCATCCGTCACGTTCCCAGTCCGTTGAAATTTTTCAAACAGATCCTTTATTGTACCGCTTTTCGGTCCTTTGGTTACATTAAACCTCCGTCGAAAACTTCATCTTGTTGCAACAACACTGTGTTCTAGGCGGTGGAATTCCAACACCAGAAAAATCCTCTGTTCTAAGGAATAAACCATGTTGTCTACAGCACACTTGCACGTTGTGAACAGCACACGCGTACAGCAGAAAGACGACGTACAGAATGGCGCACCCACAGACTGCATTGTCTTCTGTGGTGTCACTGCCAGACACCACACTTGCTAGGTGGTAGCTTAAATCGGCCGCGGTCCATTAGTACATGTCGGACCCGCGTGTCGCCACTGTGTGATCGCAGACCGAGCGCCACCACACGGCAGGTCTCGAGAGACGTACGAGAACTCGCCCCAGTTGTACGACGACGTTGCTAGCGACTATACTGACGAAGCCTTTGCTCTCATTTGCCGAGAGACAGTTAGAATAGCTTTCAGCTAAGTTAATGGCTACGACTTAGCAAGGCGCCAATTGTCACAGTGCATGTATCTTACGAGTCTCATTTGTATAGTCAAGAGAGATATATCACAAGGAGTGATTAAAAGTTAAGTATATTCCAACGCTACGTATTTTCTTTATAGCAGTCATAACGTATCCTGTTCCAGACTTGACGCCAGTCGACGTGTGTGTACGCGTGCCTTTCGGCTCCCTTCTCAGTGTGGCGTAGCTAGCTTGTTACGCCACAACATCTTCTATATCTTTCACATCACTTGCAGCGCCATCTGTTGTTGAAAATTTTAACTACTGTAATTTCGAAAGTTTGTCCGCCTGAAAATGTACTGTTGTCCCAAGCATATTGCAACAAACGCTGTATTTCTATCGCTGCTCGTTTAGTTTTTATTGCCGTTTCAAATATACCGGTCATTTTCGAAACACCCTGTAGGTGGGAGTTCTAGCGGATTGATGGCCTCAGATGTTAAGTCCCATAATGCTCAGAGCCATTTGAGCCATTTATTCGAAGAAGGAAATTTGATGATGATAAAGTGAAAGCTGCTGTAATGAGACATTTTGCCGATACAGTATAAGATTATTTTTTGAAAGGCATAGAGGTGTGAAAAGTATATTGACATAAAGAGTGGTTACGTTGAAAAGTAGTACCATTATATGTAGTCAGGCAAGAGAGTTGTGGGACTACCCCGTATAAGCAAACACCGTCGAAATAGTTTTTGATTAACTACTGCTCATTTGGTATAGAGTTCCATTCGTAATCCATCTCTGTTTATGCATAAAGAATACGTTATTCCGAAACATGAGATACTTTGTCTCTGTTGTGGCTATTCCGAGTATGTAGAGACGCGCAGGGCGTGAAACAATGAGTACAACGCAATATCATGTACGTCTCCGAGAAAATGTTTCGTGTTGAATGCAGGGTGAAAGATTGACGAGGGTGAGAAATTTCATTTAAATCTGGTTAACGTCACCCATAGCAAACTAACAAAACATGGTAACATACGTGTACGTAACTATGTGTTAGTGAGAATGAAGCCATGTTCAAAATACAGTTTCGATTATCGAGCGTTTTTTCTTCATAAGTGGCGAAACGACAGTAACTGGATAAAACTGGAGGACCATTTCTCTAAATATACTGGATAAAGACGTAGTTGTTTTCAAATCGGTAGTCCACTTATTTATTGTCTGTCTTATTTCTGATTATGATATAATCATACGAATTTTTAAAAAAATATAATCGATGTAGACGACTGACAGCAAACATTTAATGGCCTTCGCTACAAGATTATTTTTTCCTCCACGAGTTATTTACTATTCTCTGATGTTTTGTTGCAACACAGTAGCTCCACAGGCAGACCAAGATAAACACCTCCTAACTTCGAGAAATTAATGTTTGCTTTTGATTGTATTTCTGTTTAACTAAGACATGAATGATCGTGAAATAAATGTAAAAAGAGCCAAATCTCACTGATCCAGTGAACAACTTATTCAGTGAAGAAATACTTTCGTATACGGAATAACTGTAGCTTACTCCGCTGAAAGCAATATAACGTAAACACAGTGTTTCGTGCATAAGAAGCATGTAGGTACTTATGCTGCTGCCTGTTCTTACTATGATTGCCATTTTTCTTGACACGTCTAATGATTAGCACTTTCGTACACGTCACTCGACTTTCTGATACGCGGATGTTACGTAAATGTAATTAATTTTTCTTCAAAAGACGACTGTGCTGAAGATTATTGCTCTTTTTAGCAAAAACTGCAGCATTCGTTTCTTCTGTGTCGGGAAGCTGTTTTATAGCTTTTGACGTTTTATTATCACGTCTGTGTGGTGTCCTCTTCAGCCAAAGTTGTTGTGTTGGCTTGTTTGGTACGTTAAATAGGGCAGATATTGCATTCCATGTAAGTTTCCTGTGTTCTGCGTTCACTTATATGGCTGGAAGTGTAACGAATAAAACTTCACGTAGTTGGGTAGTTACACGAGATCCTTCTGCAAAAGGTCAGGTCTCTTACTGTTTACCAGTCACTTTTTGTTCTTAAAGGAAAGTGACATTCTTCAGTAAATAAATTAAAAAAAAAATTATAGTGCGTATGGCAGTACTGGCGGGGATTGGGGATTTTCCGCTGCCTGGTGCAGATCTTTTTAGTTGACGCCACTTCGATGACTTGGGCGTTGATGATGACGAAATGATGATGAGGACAACACACACGCCAAGTCCCGAGCGGAGAAATTGTCCTGAGGTGTCTTCCAGTCTCTTTTAAGTTACTCATCGTAGTAGAAGATGAGCTTCTTCACGAAGAACTTCGACATAACTTCTTCATGTACATGAATAAAATAACCTCTTCATTGAAAGAAAAGTAAACAAATCTGCTCTAGGAAAATTTAATAATTTCATTATGGGAAGAAGAGACGTTATGTCAAATTAGTCTGAAAAGAAAACGCTTCTAAAAGAACCAGTGGCCACTCCCCTTAAAGAAACAACTGAAACATGTTGGGAAGAAACACAGCGCAAAGACTATCTATGGGAGATGGTGGAAATTTTTCTTGAGAGAAAACAATAAGGCTTTCCTCGAATAGTAAGAGGAAATCCCTTGTATAAACCCTCAATCTACTTGAGAGAGTTGCAAAAAATTGCAGATACATTCTTTATGTTTCTGTTGTGACTTCTTTTTTAATAGCTTTGCAGTCGTCTAGCAGTGCCAGTCTGGTTGTAATAAATTTTTATTGGTATTGATAAAGGTGCTGTGCAGGCAATATGGGCCATTCTTTTGCGAACCCACGCCCACATTTTCTTTTGATTGACGCACACGGAACAGTGTTCCAGGATGTGTTATAGAGCACACTTAGTGAAAAATGGAGCCGGTGCTATTCCAACTCGGAACAGTTTCCCTCGTGTAACCACTTTGTCGACAACATCACACTTCCATGACTGATGTTTGCCGGGAGAACACTGGGAGTATCACTGATGTTGGTCAGGAACTTTGTCTTTTCTAGTGACAATTCAAGTCCTACCTCGGCAGCCTTGAGTTTGAGCGTATTGAGCTGCTTTACTGCTACTTCCACTGAGCTTGCTATAAGTGCCAGATCATCTGTGAAAGCTAAACAGTGTACTACCAGGCCCTTCCGTTTGTGTTCAGGAAAATACCGATCGGTATATTAATCCACACTTGCATCCAGTCTTGTATGTGTGGGAAGTGATTCAAAAACTCTCCTACATGATACTGCCATGGATAGGTGTAAGTTGCCCTCACCAATACATTTGACATATGGAAATGGGGGCTCTGAGCTAGGCATGTGTATTGGGGGTGACATATCTACTGGTCTATGGCGAAGTGAAAAAGTTTTATGATGGAATTTCTTCTCACTTCAAGGATGCGATATATGTCCTTAGGGAACATCACAAGACCACGAGAGTAGTGGATCAAAGCCAACACCAGTGCATTTTGTTAGTGCCAGTTGCCTACATCAGGGGCAGACATGCACTCAGGGGCAAACCTATTGTTCTCCTTTGATTGAATGCTCATTAACCTATTATTCTCCTTTGATTTGCAGGTCCTTAACCTACTGTTCTGCTAAAAGGACCCTTTCTTTTGATTGACAGGTCCTTAACTTATTGTTCCCCCGCCCCCCTCCCTCCCTCAGGAAACCTCCCCCCTCTCTGCTACCGGTACACTTTCAGGTCTGAGTTATTGTAAGATAGGCATTTCTTATTATAGATGTTCTTGGTTAGTCGATATGCTAATTGTAACTTATTAATCCGAGTTGTTAGTGCTGTTCCTTCTGATAGATCATGTTCCAACCATTCTCCTAGATGCTTGAATCTGTCAACTTTCTCAATTTGACCTTGTTCCAACTGTAGAACACTGGGAGTATCATTGATGTTGGTGAGGAATTTTGTCTTTTCTAGTGATAATTGAAGTCCTACCTTGGCAGCTTGGAGTTTGAGCATATAGAGCTGCTTTACTGCTACTTCCACTCAGCTTGCTATAAGTGCCACATTATCTGTGAAAGCTAAACAGTCTACTACCAGTTCCTTCCGTTTGTGTCCAGGTAAATACCGCTCGGTATATTTTGTTCTTCCATTTCTTTTCGCCACTCTATGTTCCATAGGATCTTGGTCAACTTGCTAATTGCTTTGTCTCCAGCCTGCTTCCACAGCTCTGCAACTATAGCGTCTTCTCCTGTAGCTTTGTTCTTCTTCATGGACTGACTGATGTTTTTCACTTCTTCTTGTGTTGGAGGGCGAGAGTTTGGTTGTCTGGGACCATCTCGATAGATAAAGGAGGTTTTAGGGGACTCACAGTTGAGGAGATTCTCAAAATATTTGACGAAATATGTGGCCAATGTGTGGCAGTTGTCTTTGTCATTATAGGCTATGTTTCCATTTGGTCCTCTGAAGTGTAAGCTGGGTGGGGCATAGCTTCTAATTTTTTGCTTGAAAGTTTGGTAAAAGTTTCTAGAGTTATTCTCCTTGATATCTTCATGTAATGGAGTCAATTGGTCCTGAGTGTACTGATGTTAAACCTGTCTGGTGGTTTTGGCAGTTAGCAAGTGCTCTTCTATGAACTTCTCCATATTTGTTTCGGACTTCTGTGAGCTCCATCTTAGCCAAGCTGCTTGTCTCTTTGTGATCGCTTGGTCGCAGGTAATTGGTCCCTTCATTGGTCCCAGTTGTTACATTCATGATCTAGTGTTTGCATTATCTCTGTAAGCATGTTGCAGGTTTTCAGTTTTTCCAAGTCAAACTTGCTGAGTTTGGGAGTTTGAGACTTTCTTGTATTCCTAGACAGAAATCGGAGAGGTAGTGGTGTGACTCCAAGTTAAGCTATCTTAACACTCTCACATTCTGGACTTCTCTACAGGACTTTCTTGAAATGGCCACATGAACTATTTGAAACTCTCCTAGAAGTTTATTGGGTGAAGTCCATGTCTTCTGCTTTCTTGGTAGATGCTTAAGGGCTGTTGATTTCATTACTAGGTTAAATGGTTTACAGAGTCCCACAAGCCATTCTCCATTTCTGTTAGTGTGCATGTGAGCTGGGTATTCCCCCACTATATACTTATACTTCCGCTCTTTCCCTAACTGGTCGTTAAAATCATGCAATAATGTGACTGTGTTCCTCTCTGTGATCTTGCCAATAGTGTCCTCGAGTTTATTTATTTTTTATTATTATTAAAAAGTTTATTTATTTATTTAAAGAGTTTTTCAGGAAATCGATCACCACCCCATCACCGCTCCTCTCGCCCCCTTCACTATCTCCCTTCCCTCTGCTACCTGGAAATTAGCAGCTCTGCAGTGGAGAGGAAGGATCTCACGAAGGTAAATCCAAGGGTATATTGTTTTTTATAAAATAAAAGAGTTTGTGGGGCTTGGATTTCACTTGCTCATCATTCTCTGCTGTTTGGAAAGATGCAGGTCTTGTGAGACGTAATTATATCGATCTCATTTCTTTTTTTATTCCGATTGCGCGAGGAATACCGTCATGAAACACCCATCACACGTAATTACACACAGTTAAAAATCCTTCGATCGTGAAGCACGCATTGCCCACCGTACCCTGTCCACTGGACCGGACAGGACGCTACCGCACATGCTCCTAGGAGTCGGGATGCACCGCAAAGTGTCGATGTGGCCATCAGCTGCTGAACCACATGCAGGTGTCAGTTCGGGTCCCGCAAGGATGAGATGGTGGCATCCCTTTGATACATGATAGCTTAGAAATACTTATCGCAATATGTGCTCACCTAGACACCGTTGCTGGTGCAACGATGCACAGCTGTGGGTCTAGCGCTTTAGAAATCTGTTCCAATGATCTATCTGCAAGATCATTTTCTATTTACTCGGTGGTTTACAGCAAGCTTCACCTCATTAAGGTTTAAAGTTTCTAGAGAAATAATTTCCGGTCTATATCTTCGAAATTATACTGCACAAGCGATACTACTAAGCACGCATTATTGCTATGTACTAGATATCGAGAAGTATCGCGAAAATGGTATGATTTCTGGCAAGCCATGTGAAATTACATATGATCTTGTAATCCCAGAGTCTGGAGACTGGTGTAGAAAACAAGCAAAGCAAGCACATCGGGACCATGAACAGTGACTCCTTTGTGCCAAGGGGAACTGACCCAGCCTTTGTACAACGGTCTTCACGGTATATGTACGAGTGTCTGGTGGTCGATAGATGTATGAATGATGCGAAAGGGGCGATTTTTTATGGCGCAGGATACGAATTGTATGTTTACTACACCGACACAGTACGCGGTGACATATTTTTGGGTTGGAGATCGGTTTTATGCTCTTATGTTCAAGAATTCGTCCTCATTGGCAGAGTGGTGTAACTGAGTAAGAGTCTTTCCATACTTGACGATCTGTAGGTCACTTTTTCAGGGCTTAACTGTCAGTGCAATATAGCGATCTGTACAAAATAGTTTCGGGACTGAAAGTCTCGTCTGCAGAAAGAAAAAGGCAGACAGTGCTTCTATACTTACAGCATCAGTAATTTAGCATGTAAATTCAGTAAGTGCTGATCATAATGCTCCATTCACTCACAAGACATCCTGTGTGCCAGTACATAGGAGCCTCTATACAGGGTGGTCCATTGATAGTGACCGGGCCAAATATCTCACGAAATAAGCATCAAACGGAAAAACTACAAAGAATGAAACTCGTCTAGCTTGAAGGCGGAAACCAGATGGCGATATGGTTGGCCCGCTAGATAGCGCTGCCAAAGGTCAAATGGATATCAACTGCGTTTTTTTTAAAATAGGAACCCCCATTTTTATTATGTATTCGTGTAGTACGTAAAGAAATATGAACGTTTTAGTTGGACTACTTTTTTCGCTTTGTGGTAGATGGCACTGTAATAGTCACAAACATATAAGTACGTGGTATCACGTAACATTCCGCCAGTGAGGACAGTATTTGCTTTGTGATGCATTACCTGTGTTAAAATGGACTGTTTACCAGTTGCGGAAAAGGTCGATATCGTGTTGATGTATGGCTATTGTGATCAAAATGCCCAACGGGCGTGTGCTATGTATGCTGCTCGGTATCCTGAATGACGTCATCCAAGTGTCCGGACTGTTCGCCGGATAGTTACGTTATTTAAGGAAACAGGAATTGTTCAGCCACATGTGAAACGTGATGAGGCCCAAGTAGGTGTTTTACCTGTTGTCACGGCTAATCCGCACATCAGTAGCAAACAAATTGCGCGAGAATCGGGAATCTCAAAAACGTATGTTGAGAATGCTACATCAACACCGATTGCACATGTACCATATTTCTAGGCACCAGGAATTGCATGGCGACGACTGTGAACATCGTGTACAGTTCTGCCACTGGGCACAAGAGAAATTACGGGACAATGACAGATTTTTTGCATGTGTTCTATTTAGTGACGAAGCGTCATTCACCAACAGTGGTAACGTAAACCGGCATGGCTGTGACAAGTGTAACATTAGCGACCTTGGCGGGTTAATGTATGGTGCATCATTATGGGAGGAAGGATAATTGGCCCCCATTGTATCTATGGCAATCTAAATGGTGCAATGTATGCTGATTTCCTACATAATGTTCTACCGATGTTATTACAAGATGTTTCACTACATGACAGAATGGCGATGTACTTCCCACATGATGGATGTCCGGCACATAACTCATGTGTGGTTGAAGCGGTATTGAATAGCATATTTCATGACAGGTGGATTCGTCATCAAAGCACCATACCATGGCCCACACATTCACCGAATCTGACGTCCCAGGATTTCTTTCTGTGCGGAAAGTTGAAGGATATTTGCTATAGTGATCCACTGGCAACGCCTGACAACATGATCAGCACACTGTCAATGCATGTGCGAACATTACAGAAGGTGGACTACTCGCTCTTGAGAGAAATGTTGTTACACGTATTGCCAAACGCATTGAGGTTGACGGACATCATTTTGAGCAATTATTGCATTAATGTGGTATTTACAGGTAATCACGCTGTAACAGCATGTTCACAAAGGTACATGTATCACGTTGGAACAACCGAAATAAAATGTTCAAATGTACCTACGTTCTGTATTTTAATTTAAAAAACATACCTGTTACCAACTGTTCATCTAAAATTGTGAGCCATATGTTTGGGACTATTACAGCGCCATCTATCACAAAGTGAAAAAAGTGGTCCAACTAAAACATTCATATTTCTTTACGTATTACGCGAAAATGCAATAAAATGTGGGGGTTCCCATTTAAAAAACGCAATTGATATCCATTTGACCTATGGTAGTGCCATCTAGCGGGCCAGCCGTAGCGCCATCTGGTTTCCTCCTTCAAGCTAGACGAGTTTCGTTCTTAGTAGGTTTTTCGTTTGACGCCTATTTCGTGAGATATTTGGTCCGGTCACGATCAATGGACCACTCTGTATAGCAGTGAGAACATTTGTGTTTCAGAGATGTTTGTTGAAAGCAGGACTTAACGATTTCCAGGAAGGGTGCCACGTTAGGAGCATCAGGAGGAATATATTCAGCGTTATTCTAGGCTATTTTCGTAAACAGGTTCTGTCAGGACAGGGACTTCCGTGCGGACAAGCTGAGACATCATGAAAGCTCCTACAAAAGCGACCGTTAACTATTTCTGCGACACTTTACAATTTCCGAGAGGCTATTTACATAGCTATGTGACGTCAGTACAACATTGAGAGCCTTTAGATGGTGAGTCATTACGCTAACATTTTGCAGTGATGCATCAGCCACGTTGGGCAGGTAAACACGCGTTCACAGCTAGACACAGCTTGCATATCCCATTAGGATCACTAGGAACACTGCACCCTCAGCTATTCTGGTAAGCATGGGAACAGATTTCTAAAGCACTAGAGCTGCAGCTTTGCATTATCGTGCCGGCATAAGTGCCTAGGTGAACACGTATTTTGACATGTATTTCTCAGGTGTGATGTATCACAGGGATGCTACCACCTCATCCTTGCAGTACGTGAACTGACACCTGCATTTGGTTTGGCTGCTGACGGCCACGTTGTCACTTTGTGGGGGCCACCGGTGCATCCCGACTCCTGGGAGCATGTGCGGTAGCGTCCTGTCCAGTCCAGTGGACAGGGCACGGTGGGCGGTGCACGCTTCGTGATCGAAAGATTTTTAACTGTGTGCAATTACGTGTGACGTGTGTTTCATGACGGTATTCCTCGCGCAATCAGGAATAAAAAAAGAAATGTGATCGATGTAATTACTTCTCACAAGACCTGCATCTTTCCAAACAGCAGAGAATGATGAGAAAGTGAAATCCAAGCCCAGCAAACTGATTTTTTTATAGAAAGAACAATGTACCCTTGAATTTTCCTTAGTGAGATCCTTCCTCTCTACTCCAGAGCCGCCAGTTTCCAGGTAGAGGAGGGGAAGGGGAGAGGGGAGGGGGTGAGGGAGGTGAGGGTGGGGCGGCAGTGGTGGTGATCATTTTCCTGAAAAATTCTTTAAATAAATAAATAAACTATATTCCATACACTGCCATGAATCCCCTAAATTGTTTAAATAAAAATATTCCACACATTGTCTAATTTGTTTAAACAATATTCCATAAACAGCAATCTACTTCCAGACAAATTCTTTAACTGAATAAATAAACTATATTCCATACACTGCCATAAATAACTAAACAATATTCTATACAGAGTTTAAATTGTTTAAACAATATTCCATCCACTACAATCGAATTCCCTCCAAATGACAGACCAACTGAGTCTGAGGGTGGGAGGGGAGGGGGTTTACCTGAGGGGGAGAGGTTAATTAATTGATCAATTTAATTAAGTAGTCAATCGAATTGATAAGAGTGAGAGGGGCTATTACAATAACTCAGACCTGAAAGTATACCTGTAGCAGCGAGGAGGGAGCTTTCCCAAGAGGTGGGGGGGGGGGAGGGGGAGGAGGCGAGGAACAATAAGTTAAGGACCTGTCAATCAATAGGAAGGATCCTTTTAGCAGAACAATAGGTTAAGGGCCTGTCAATCAAAGAGAACAATAGGTTAATGACCTGTCAATCAAATGAGAACAATAGATTTGCCTCTGAGTGGCCCTTATGTAGGCAACTGGCACTAGCAAAATGCGCTGGTGGCGCTTTTTTCCACTACTCACAAGCTGCTAAGTGAGCATTACAAGAGAATCGTAAATGATCTATCCTATGACTTACCAGTTGACAGCAATAGAAAAGCTGAATCGCAAGTAACTAGTTTTGTTTTAAGGAGATCAGTAACACAAAATTTGAATTTCGTATTTCAGTGTGGACAAGGAAGTTTCCTTGGCATAAAGGTTAGAATATATTAGCAGTAAGAGAGTGTGGACAGCTGAGATTGTGCCCAGTAAGAACTGCAGGTCTTTGAGATGTGTATTACTTCCATCCAGATGAGCTACGATATGTGATGAAATTCTCACATGTAGTCTGTGCAACATGTATGAGTCACACATATACTCGAAATGATGACATATCAACAGTTCTCGCTCTTTCACGGCAGTCGTTATCCATCACGTTAACCCATGGGCAAAACCTATATAAAAGTGAAATTGCTTTTCTATTTAGTGATTGTGCGTCGGAACAGGTAAAAAGGTTAGATGTGTTGTTATTAATGACTTAACAGCATTCCGTTACAGTCATTTCGAATATTTTTTGTCGCTTCCGTTCTTCCGATGTGAGACCCAGGAAATACACGGCACGAATCTGATGACGTCTATTTTGACGCAGACGACAGTTTTATGTTCATCTTATGGTACATTGTGTGACACGTTAATGATCTGGATTCGAAAACGCTACGGTGAACAAAATGACTACTTTGAAGTCGTGTCGGTGACGCCACTTGGTGCAATAATACCGTACAGTATATTCCACAGCGTGATCTGACTGCGTCAGGCTGTTGTTTACGTTAGAACTTTACACCAGAATATATCTGACATACGCAGGTGTGCAGTCGAGTGAAATTAATGATCCGTGATCGTAATCATCCCTGTAGTTCCAGTTTTTTAGTGTGTTGCATGCACTGGCCTCCTGTTGTAAAATCCAAATCTCATCATTGGAGCGCACGTGTGCACTCGGCCATGTTTGAGCAAACCAGCCGAAATCATGGCAAAATCCTTTTCCCCGACAGATCTCCCGTCCAATGGAATTTCGGTTAAAATAGCCTGAATAAATTTTGTAGCTGATGAAACTTACGACAAAGTTGTGTGTACAATTCTTTTATTCCTTGCATGTTTCTAGACATCACGCCTTAAAAATGCGTATGAGTTTGCCAAAACACGTATTTTGTACTAATAGGTTTGATTTTGTCTTGAGTACTTCGTTCCCAGGGCAATTTTGAGAAAAATCAACTGACAAAAATGTAGCACAGCATAAAAGTTGATATAAGCAGTACCGAGGTAATCCTGCGCCCTTCATAGATCTGCCAAAACTGTGCCCAAAGAAGGTTGGAGGAGGATGGGAAGGGTTGGCAACAGGAAGGGGCATCGTGCTCCCTGTACCACTGACAAATTAACATACTGGCCCCGTGAAGATACGGCATACAGGCTAGGAAAAGGAAGAAGAAGGGCAGATAATTTAAATCTGAACACCATCTTAGTTGATGTATTACGGTTTCCAACCGGAAAGTCAAAGCTATGAAACTGGTGGTTTCCCTGTAAATTTGATTTTCACAAATATCTACTTTTCTCAAAACTTTGTGTACGTTATTCGGGCCGTTATGGTTCTCAAAGCTTCAGTTATGTTCAGAGTTTACGTGAGTAGTCGTGAAAGAACCATACACGATATTTACAGTTCACTACAATATTACGCATAGTAAACACGTAATGTTATGGAATACTGGTACTTCTTAGTAATAGGTATTGCATCTAACGGGATTAACGTGGGAAGGTGGGGGTTTTGGGCGGGGGCAACTAACATCTAACACAACACCTGCAAAACAGAAAATATACAGAAACCGTAATAAGGACATAAGCAGGAAATAAGGAGAAAAAAATACTGAATTCCATAGAGTAAGGGCACTACACAGGTAACGAAAATGCACAAACAAATCTTGGAATCGATAACTAGAATGGAGGTATAGAGGATTGTTCTACTTATCTATTCCAACATTCATTATTTTCAGCGTTGTTTTCGTAGTAGGTGTGTGCAGTTCTTTGCTACAGGATTTCTGTTTCTTTGTCGCTTTCTGTACTACCGTGATAAATAAAATATCTAGGAACCGGTAACTTGATTTGACCTACATAGGTCAATTCCAGTCGTCGATTCCACGGTTTGCTATTTATAGCGTTTTTGCAGTAGTACAGGAAGCAATATCATAAGTTGAATCCTAAAGGAATTAGCAACCCTCACGTTAAGAAAATTACGTAATAAAGGAACGTAGAATCGGCAATTAGAGCGGTACCACATACGAAAACTTTTAAAGGAATGCACTGTAGATTATTCTTTCTTGGTGTTGCTTTCTGTACTGGTTTTGTTACAGTAGGTGTGTATTGTGCATTCTTTGAGAATTGTCATTCATGCTATCACTCTAATTGTTGATTCCACATTCCGTTATTCTTCATTTTTACTGGCTGTTAATTATTCCGTTAAGGATTTGACTTGTTCGTATCGCTCGCTAAGCTACTGGTAAAACGCTAAAAATAACAAATGTTGGAATCGACAACTAGACTCGTATAGAGACACAAAGAAAGTCCCAGCAGAAATAAACACAAACTCTCTATGAAAAATCACGACTTGACTCGTATAGAAACACAAAAAACAATCGTAGCAGAAATAAACATAAACACTATGAAAAATCACGAAAAATGATGAACCGTGGAATGGAGAACTGAAATTAAGCTATATAGCTGTCGTCTTAGGTTGCTCCCTAACCACACGCTCGGCGATCGTGCGACATTCTAAAAAAAGAATAACAGCCAAATTTTTGTGAGAACCAGGATTATAAATATAGCTCCAAATCGTTTCACATGTAGCAATTTAAGCTTTGCTCTTAGGTTCTTAAAGTCACCTTCGGAAATCATGCCATATTCGGAAAAAAGTAGCCATATACATTTAAAAGAACCAAGATTATAAATACGATTGCTACTTGACTCACTCACAGCAATTCGGGCTGTTCACTTAGGTTCCTGCCTAGACACACCCTCGAAAATAGCGATATATTTGCAAAAAACAGCATATTTTACGTCAGTTACTAAGAGAACCACAGATAACATTTAATAACAACGCCAGAACGTCATGCAGTACATTCTTCACATCGTGAACTCATGGCGTCACACAGGACGTGACAGGTAAAAGCTGACAGTTGGAATCGCAAATAGCACTTAATACCCGAAATTCATCTACAGCCCGTTAGAAATTCTTTTAAAAGTATATTATTTCTTTCTATAGGACCCCAGAAAACCTGTGTTTCAAGACAGCTTGGCGATGTACCAAACTTGTCGAACGTTATTTAAACGAGCGAATACGACAAGCACTTGGGACGGGCAGCTCCATATCAGCATTTATAATTTGTAGTATTCCGATCTCACTCTAATTACAAGATTTATAAAATTAATTTGTCTCCAATACAAACTGCTTTAGACTAACCGCCATAAACAGTCTGGACGATTGGCTTGCAGAATTAAATCACCCTGAATATAATTGCTGTTTCGAAGGTCTCCATATTCATTAAACATATATGATGTGAGAATTTGTGCTAGGCGTCCGCAGAAAGGTACAATTGATTCGACGCCTCTAGTTTTGGCTGCTAAGGATTCGCAGAAGTAAGATTCTGGTTCATGACTTACCATACACCGCCATTGTTGCCCGTGCCCCTACTGCATTTCACGAATTTTGAAGGTTTTGCTGAATGCGGTCAGGAACACTCGTGTTGCTCGCCATTCGAATCGTCTCAGACTGTTGCTAAGATACGGCACGGGGCGTTAAAGAGACCGCAGTATTGTTGAAAACTGCGTCACATCGCAATTTGTGTTGTTTACTCTAAGAGGGGATGCGGACAATTATCACCGTACAATTAAAGAAACTGCAAGCGATAATGACAGGGGCACGAATGGTTGTGGCGTCTGGGGCAATGCCGCCGAGAATTAGGTCTGCCTAGTGCCCGAACGAAGGAAAGAAAGAAAACATATAATGAAATATTAAAACAGGAGGGAAAGATGGATAAAAATGGTAAAATGAATCAGCCAAAATAAATTTTTCCCTACGTTAACGTAATCAAAATAATTTGTTGAAACTTCTCGGCAGATTAAAAATTGTTTTCAGGATCGAAAACCGAAATCGGAGCCTTTGTATTTCACTGAAAAGTGCACTACCACCAGAGCTATCCAAGCGCGACTTACAGCCGCTTCTCACAGCTGAACTTCCGCCAGTATCTCATCTAATACTTCCCAAACTTCACAGAAGCTCTCCTGCGAAACATATAACACGCCAGGAAGAAAGAATATTGCGGAGACGCGGCTTAGCCCCAGGCTATGGATAATCTGTGCCACCGCAATATCCTTTATCCCAGGAGTGCTAATCTTGTCTAATGAGGCACTGAAGGGAGTGAAGCTGTGAGGACGTGCTCGGGATAGCTGACTAGCGCATTTGGCCCCGGCGGCTGTGGCGAGGGAAACGGGTTGTGTTCACGTCTCCGCTGCTGGTAGCCGTGTGGTGTTGGTGAGTTTAACGCCGCTGAGCGTTCGTAACTTATTGCCAGGTGCTGAAAGGTTTCTTGAGGAATGGCAGCCCATTCTTCACGGAGTGCTACACTGAGGAGAGGTATCGATGTCGGTCCGTGAGGCCTGGCACGAAGTCGGTGTTCCAAACCATCCCAATGGTGTTCTATAGGATTCAGGTGAGGACTCTGTGCAGGCCAGTCCATTACAGGGGTATTATTGTCGTGTAACCTCTCCGCCACAGGCCGTGCATTATGAACAGGTGCTCGATCGTGTTGAAAGATGCAATCGCCATCCCCGAATTGCTCTTCAATAGTGAGAAGCAAGAAGTTGCTTAAAACAACAATGTAGGCCTGTGCTGTGATAGTGCCACGCAAAACAACAAGAGTTACTAGCCCTCTCCATGAAAAATACGACCATACCATAACACCGCGCCGGCCGAAGTGGACGTGCGGTTAAAGGCGCTGCAGTCTGGAACCGCAAGACCGCTACGGTCGCAGGTACGAATCCTGCCTCGGGCATGGATGTTTGTGATGTCCTTAGGTTAGTTAGGTTTAACTAGTTCTAAGTTCTAGGGGACTAATGACCTCAGCAGTTGGGTCCCATAGTGCTCAGAGCCATTTGAACCATAACACCACCGCCTCTGAATTTTACTGATGGCACTACACACGTAGGCAGATGACGATCACCGGGCATTTTCCATATCCACAGCCTGCCATCGGATCGCCACATTGTTTACTATGATTCATCACTCCACACAACGTTTTTCCACTGTTCAATCGTCCAATGTTTACGCTCCTTGCACCAAGGGAGGCGTCGTTTGGCATTTACTGGCGTGATGTGTGTCTTACGAGCAGCCGCTCGACCATGAAATTCATGTTTTTTCACCTCCCGCCTAACTGTCACAGTGCTTGCAGTGGATCCTGATGCAGTTTGGAATTCCTGTGGATAGGTGTCTGCCTATTACACATTACGACCCTCTTCAACTGTCGGCGGTCTCTGTCAGTCAATAGACGAGGTCGGCCTGTACGCTTTTGTGCTGTGCGTGCCCCTTCACGTTTCTATATTACTATCACATTGGAACCAGTGGACCTAGGGATGTTTAGGAGTGTGGAAATCTCGCGTACAGGCGTATGACATAAGTGACACCCAATCACCCGACCACGTTCGAAGTCCGTGAGTTCAGCGGAGCGGCCCATTCTCGTCTCTCACGATGTCTGATGACTACTGAGGTCACTGATATGGAATACCTAGCAGTAGGTGGCAGCACAATGCACCTAATATGAAAAACGTATGGTTTTGGGGGTGTCAGAATACTTTTGATCACATAGTGTAGCTGAAATTCATCCGTCGACCAGTAGTAGTCCGTCTATCTTAAGTTAAAGAATCCCGAAAAATGTGACCTAATTGTGGAATTATACTGAACATTCTGTCCGCAATGTCGGTGATGTTACTGTTATGAAAACAAGACTTGGAATGTTCCCTCACGTATAATCGTCTGTGGATATATGGCTATTGATATTTATGAGGGGCAGCCTAGAGCGCGCACGGGATGTGGTTCGACGGGGCATGTATCTTTTCAGTGTCTGGAGCGCCGAGTGATCCAACTACCGACGAGGGAGGCAGCTGTCCCACTCATTATGTCGCAACTGCCAACTACTGATAATGTACGTCGCAGCAGTTCTTGGAACCCTAGCCGGCCGGGGTGGCCGAGCGGTTCTAGGCGGTACAGTCTGGAACCGCGCGACCACTACGGTCGCAGGTTCGAATCCTGCCTCGGGCATGGATGTGTGTGATGTCCTTAGGTTAGTTAGGTTTAAGTAGTTCTAAGTTCTAGGGGACTTATGACCATAGCGGTTAAGTCCCATAGTGCTCAGAGCCAATTTGAACCATTTTTTTTTTCTTGGAACCTTAGCTAAGACATCAGAGGAAGTTACTGATGACCCTGCGGGCCACGTCGAAGAGGACACACGGATGTAAAAGACCACAGCAGAAAATGCAGACATGCTACCCCACGACAATGGACGAGGCAGTGGTGCAGATATTGCGCACAACAGCGCAAACGACGACGACATGACCGCAGCTCCAAATAATCAACAGCAGTCCTCACATGAGACTGAATCACAGATGGCAAACGACGAAACGACAGAAAGCTCGACCACAGAAAACAAAAAACGGAGGATCGCCCATCACGGAATTGAAAATGTGCGCCCATCTGAGAGGAAAAGCGAAGCAAGCAGTACACAAACTACATGACACACCATCGGAAAGCCAATAAGTTCACAAATAAATGGCGAAGAAATCGTGGGTGGCAGAACTGTCAGACCGTGAAATAGGAAAATTAGAGGAATAAAAAAAAACACCATAATACTGTAATTTTAAAAAAGCGTTCAGCAAATATGAACAACCAACCTACAGAGGCACGAAATGAGAAAAAAGGAACACGGAAAGCCAACCATCCACAGGCATCGGAAAACGATAAGAAAGAAGGTGATCAAAACTAAGCAATGGCGGCAACTCTAGAAGACGACGCTCGAAGAATCGGAAAAAAATTCTGGAGAAACGATTCGTAATAAATCCCAAAGCAAAGAATGCCAGATGGCTCGCGTAGAACACAGGGACGTATTGAAAATCTCACTCCGTACTGCAAGGACGTGTCTGCAACATTACACGACAGTACACCTAAGCATGAAGAAATGGAAGAGTGTAATCTGCCAGCAACACACGGTGGCGGTAGAGGGACTATCAGTGGCAGCGGTGCAGACATGGAAGACAACTTATATTAACGCGCAGCTGTGAACGGAGGACCGACCGAAATGAGTACAGGCACTGATTTACAATCATGTAGAACAGCTTGTGAGACCTGAGTTTCTCCTGGCGTGTACGACTTTCATATAACTTCCGGGATTTCAGTCAGGTAACACTTTCAGCGACCGCCGATATTTCGGCGGGAGAACAGCCCGCCATTTTCAAGGCAAACTGCAACGGACAGGTGACGTACATGCAAATTATGTTATATAATAACACAGAGATATTGACATGCACGTCCAGCTATTGGGACAGTGTTATTAAGGAGGCAGTTGAGATTAAATTAGCGAGCAACCTCGGTAACAGGGATGGAGGTTTTTGTTTAAACTCTGTTTGGAATCCGGCTCTCTCCATTGTCAAAAAACAGAGGGACAGAGTCAATGCTACCTCACCTGCCAGTTCGTAGTCTCACTATCGACAGCTCTGACTTTGATCATCTTTGGTGGCACTAGTGTTCAGTGTGTGTGTTATCTTTCCTGCGTCAGTCCGAGAACCGAGGTTTTAAGTTTACATGTACGCCGCCTGTCCGTTGCAGTTTGCCTTGAAAATGGCGGGGTGTTCTCCCGCCGAAATATCGGCGGTCGCTGAAAGTGTTACCTGGCTGAATTCGCGGAAGTTATTTGAAATATAGAACAGCTACCGTTAACATTAACAGAATCTCTAATCTGACTAAAATAGAGTGCCTACGAGATTTTATATATACTTTCGGTAAGACAGTCATGTTGCACGAAGTGGGCGTAAATAAGGTGGAACACATCGCGATATACAATGCTATCCTCAATAGAGGATCCCACGTTATTCAAGGATGAAACTATACCTAGACGTGTTAAAAAGTTAGGAAGTGGACGAGGAATTTCTGCCGAAACAGACACAGCTCGGTTCGCAAGCCACACTGGCTAAAACTATCTTCTTTCAGGAAAGAATAGTTGAATTAATCAATCCCGCGAAACAAGACTCCAACCTTGCTGGTGATTTCAACCGTGTTCTTTCCGCCGCCGACAAATCACCCGATCCCAACATAGGATCAGATCTGGGAGACTCAGTGAAGGGATTGCACCTCGTTGACATCTTGCACAGCTAGCCAAGAGGGAACCCAGGGTTCACCTATATTATTAGCCACTCTATGAGCAGAATAGACCAAATCTACGTACCCTGAAAAAGAGTGTATTTAGCGCATAAACTTGTCCTGTCAGTTTTTCTGCTAATTTGGCAGTTATGTCTAATATTAACATGCCAAAGCATGGACATTTAGGGGTAGGAGTGTGTGGAAATTCAATATCTCACACCTGATGGGCACAGCTTGAGCACGAGTTACATTGAGGTTGGTAAATGTGCTTAAGGAACATACGGCGCTGCAGAACTAAGCTGAAATGGTGGGTGACACACACAAAACCTAATGTACGAAATTTACTAAAAAGTTATGCTTTTGAAAAGAAATGGTGGGAAACACACACAATGGAATTCTACTTCCGGTGTCTAAGAACATGGAGATGCTGCAAATATGCCACGTCACATCATGAAAATAAAAGGATCAAAGCCAAAATAACGCTGTGAAACGTCAACAAATATAGGGAGTTAAAATATGATCGAGAGACAAAAGCGACGTCGAGCATGAAATGGTGACTGATGACAACTTATCCAACTACAGTACATCAAAAATTTTGTCCAACGAGACTATATTCTGCAGAAGACACTGACGACAACAAGTTTGAGGGTTTTTTAAACTGCACTGAACCGACTATGACGTAAGCAGAAAATGCAGATCTGGACTCTCAGATTACTGAAGAGAACTGCACGAAGCGTTGAAAGGAACCCCAGGAAACAAACACGCTGAACCTGATGGATTACGGGTAGGGTTTTACTTAAAGTACTGGAATTTGATCGGAAGTATGTTGACCACAGTGCTCAACGAAAAATTTACGTCTGCCGCCGGCCGTGGTGGCCGAGCTGTTCTAGGCGCTACAGTCTGGAACCGCGCGACTGCTACGGTCGCAAGTTCGAATCCTGCCTCGGGCATGGATATGTGTGATGTCCTTAGGTTTAATTAGTTCTAAGTTCTAGCGGGCTGATGACCTCAAAAGTTAAGTCCCATAGTGCTCAGAGCCATTTTGTACGTCTGCCACACTTCCTCGTGAGTTTTTAGAAGAGCTCATAATGTTGATCCCTAAAGAGAACTGCGCTAATGATTTGGAAAACACTCGTCCTAAATCGCTTCTAAACGCTGACTGCGAAACTAGCTGTTATCGTATTGCTTCATCGACTGAACACCATTGGTGGTCTCCTCATAGGACAGTATCAGACGCGCACCGTCCCTAGGAATACAATACAGCAAGCGCTGTAGGAATACCGTGATTTAATGGCTGTCGCTTCGGCATCCAACTGCAGAGTGACCATCATGTTGTTAGACATAGACAAAGCGTTTGACAGGGTCCATCGCAACTACCTGCTACGTGTCATGTCGAAAATGAGATTGAAGCCATTTTTTGTAAATATCATCAGGAGATTATACATTCATGTAACTTCAAGAATTCTTGTAAATGGACAATTAACATAAAGAATTCCCATTCTAGCGTCGATACGACAAGTCTGCCCCCTCTCGATGCTACGGTTCTCAATATCAATCGAGCAAGTTCTACGACCACTATCTGAGAAGCTTAATGGAAATGAAACTGGAGGCAACAAATATGTTTGTAGATGTTACAGTGATGACCTGACCGTGTACATGTCTGATCCAATCGATGTTGTGAAGATACAAGACGTGATTCAAACATGTAGTTACTATTCTGGAGCTAAAGTCAATGTAAGTAAATCCAGCATTTTTCAGTTAGGGATATGATTCATTGAAACTGGACCAGTAGAAAATCAGGTAGCATCAAACTTCTAGGGCTGTGGTTCAGCGAATGCCCTACCAATAGCCGCATCCGGTAGGCGCACGGTCTACGGCGTCTTGTCACGGTCCGCGAGACTCTCCCCGTCGGAAATTCGAGTCCTCCCTCCGGCATGGGTGTGTGTTGTCCTTAATGGAAGTTAGATTAAGTAGTGCGTAAGCTTAGGGACCGGACCGATGACCTCAGCAGTTTGGTCCCATAAGACCTTACCACAAATTTCCAGTTTCCTACCAAGATAACAGCCTTGAATTTGAAAATGAAGCTCAGTAACATACGAGCGATATTAAGAAAGAATTCCACTCGTCTTCTAGTAATAACAGAAAATAATCACGCTGATAAATCATGCTATGCTACCTAAGGTGTACTCCCTCGCAAGTATTTTCCCCTTGTCCCCAACAATACGGAAGTTCATATAGGTATGGCGTGTCCTTATGGTTAATTACCAAACCATGACTCTACCTGAAACAAATGGTGGCTTAAGGTTCACCAACGTTAGAGATAAATGCATAGCTCTGTTGATATCTAGGACAGTAAAGGTACTAGTAAAGGTGGCGGAAATCTCACAGCATACGTTGTGAACGCAGCGTCTCCTCCAGATAGGAGGGTGCCAGTTACGGTCGGCCATATTAATTGCAGGTTGTTGCATATTAAAACATATACTGTTGAGAAAAGCTACGTCAGACAAAGGGTAAGGAACTACACAATCAAGGAAGTCTATAAAGTGCTGACAGAAGATAAGTGTGTAAGCAGATTAGCGAAGAACTTTTCCACGATCACTTGGAGTAAAGTTTGGCAAAATATTCATGTTACAGCCTTACTATCACACGTGTGAGCTACGTGGTATTGCACTTTATGCAACACCACAAGCACAAATGAGCGTCTATTCAGGATCGGCTTGTCAAATACTGGCCAATGTTTGGACTGTCAGAAGACTGATACACTCCTCCACCGTTTTACTTGCAGCGCTGCTAACGAGATATGGAAATGGATACGACATACACTTGCCATCATGATGTGTACGACTGACAATATACACTACTGGCCATTACAATTGCTACACCAAGAAGAAATGCAGATGATAAACGGGTATTCATTGGACAAATATATTTTACTAGAACTGACATGTGATTACATTTTCACGCAATTTGGGTGAATAGATCCTGAGAAATCAGTACCCAGCACAACCACCTCTGGCCGTAATAACGGCCTTGATACGCCTGGACATTGAGTCAAACAGAGCTTGGATGGAGTGTACAGGTATAGCTGCCCATGCAGCTTCAACACGATACCACAGTTCATCAAGAGTAGTGACTGGCGTATTGTAATGAGCCAGTTGTTCGGTCACCATTGACCAGACGTTTTCAATTGGTGAGAGATTTGGAAAATGTGCTGGCCAGGGCAGCAGTCGAACATTTTCTGTATCCAGAAAGGCCCGTACAGGAGCTGCAACATGCGGTCGTGCATTATCCTGCTCAAATGTAGGGTTTCGCATGGATCGAATGAAGGGTAGAGCCACGGGTCGTAACACATCTGAAATGTAACATCCACTGTTCAAAGTGCCGTCAATGCGAACAAGAGGTGACCGATACGTGTAACCATTGGCATCCCATACCATCAGGCCGGGTGATGCGCCAGTATGGCGATGACGAATACACGCTTCCAATGTGCGTTCACCGCGATGTCGCCAAACACGGATGCGACCATCATGATGCTGTAAACAGAACCTGTATTCATCCGAACATGACGTTTTGCCGTCCGTGCACCCAGGTTCGTCGTTGGGTACACCATCGCAGGCGCTCCTGTCTATGATGCAGCGTCAAGGGTAACCGCAGCTATGGTCTCCGAGCTGATAGTCCATGCTCCTGCAATCGTCGTCGAACTGTTCGTGCAGATGGTTGTTGTCTTACAAACATCCTCATCTGTTGACTCAGGGATCGACACGTGGCTGCACGATCCGTTACAGTCATGCGGATAAGATACCTGTCATCTCGACTGCTAGTGATACGAGGCCGTTGGGATCCAGCACGGCGTTCCGTATTACCCTCCTGAACCCACCGATTCCATTTTCTGCTAACAATCATTGGATCTCGACCAACGCGAGCAGCAATGTCGCGATACGATAAACCGCAATCGCGATAGGCTACAATTCAACCTTTATCAAAGTCAGAAACGTGATGGTACGCATTTCTCCTCCTTACACGAGGCATCACAACAACGTCTCACCAGGCAACGCCGGTCAACTGTTGTTTGTATATGAGAAATCGATTGGAAACTTTCCTCATGTCAGCACGTTGTAGGTGTCGCCACCGGCGGCAACCTTGTGTGAATGCTCTGAAAAGCTAATCATTTGCATATCACAGCATCTTCTTCCTGTCGGTTAAATTTCGCGTCTGTAGCACGTCATCTTCGTGGTGTAGCAATTTTAATGGCCAGTAGTGTATGTGCTATTGTAAGCTATCGCTAGCGCACAAAATGGCAAAGAGGTTGCGAGAAGATCGATAATAGGCACAAGTAATGTGCCTATGAAGAGAGAGGCCAAAAACAGACTTGCAGGCGACACGCCACCAACGGCCTATCGACCGTCAGTATTCAGATAGCCGCCGAGGACCGGAGGGCCCGGTCAGTCCTGGGCAGTCATCCAGTGAGTCAACGAGTCGAGTCATCAGTCGCAGCCCAAAGGGAATTGCATTCTCAGTTAGTTCAGCCTCTAACTCAGAGTCAGTCAGTACCTTCACCAGCAGTGAGGCTAACGTGGACTATTACAGAAGAACTGGTACCACAACACCTGGACTGTCTTAAGTAACTTCTTGTTCTTACGAATAAAGAACCTTGTTAATACAAGCGTGCAGTTTGTGTTATAGAAGAAGGTACCGGCCACCAAACAACATTGTCTCCTTGCTTCCCAGGGTACAAGCCTACAGTGACAACGAGTCGACACAAAAACTGTCGACGAGTATAATTCAGTGCAGGTTTACTTGGTTTTCTTGTGTTATTACTTGAAGGGGTGCTCGTATTCAAGAGTTGCTAATCTCTTATTGTATTCTTACATGTATTCCAGGAGGGGAGCCGCAGGACTAATCAAATTTCTCTTTTCAGAGGCTTTGATTGCGTTTTTGGTATAAGATATTTGTGTAAGCCATGGTTATCCCACCCCCTCTACCCCAGCCCCAGCGCCTTAGCCACAGACGGCCAATGTGATGGATCTAACATAAGTTTTCCAGTTGCAGAACCAACAAATTGTTGCTTTGATGACGACAGTACAACAACTTGTAGCTTCACAAGCCACGTCGGCCACACAACGGCAACCGACCGATGGACTAGCGCAACGAGTGCCGCTGACCGGCATACCAGCGTTCCGGCAATTTAACGACACAGAAGAGGAATGGCTCGAATACCTGAGACAGTTCCAAGCACATTATCAAGTTCATAGTGTAGAAGGCAGTGTATACTTTCTTCTGATTGAGGGGTTCCCATTGGTCAGGTTAAAACAAAAACTATTCCAAATTGTATCTCCCTCTAGCACTACAGAAGAAATTTGATTTAATACGAGCATTCTTATCTTAAAAGAAAGATATGTATCCTTAATATTGTATTGTATGTTAACCGGGGGTCTAGAAACGACGGAGGGGATCCGTCCCTGCCACAGCCACAGTGGTCCACAACCCCACAACGACCACCGCAGTCCACTTCACCCCTCCGCCTCCCCACACCGAACCACTCTTTCAGGGTTACTGTGCGGTTCGGCCCCCGGTGGAACCCCCCACCCCTCCTCCCCACCCCCATTGAACGTACGAGTGGGTAACCCCTATGTTTGCGTGGTAGAGTAATGGTGGTATATGCGTATGTGGAGAACTTGCTTGCACAGCAATCGCAGACATAGTGTAGCTGAGGTGGAATAAAGGAACCAGCCTGCATTCGCCGAGGCAGATGGGAATCCGCCTAAAAACCATCCACAGACTGGCCGGCTCACCGGACCTCGACAAAAGTCTGCTGGGCGGATTCGTGCCGGGGACCAGACACTCCTTCCCAGTCCGGAAAGCCGTGGGGTCTAACGATGCACGGCTAACCGGGCGGGCATCCTCAGCATTCTTTTATATACACATAAGGAATATGTTTAAATTTTCAGGAAGTCTTTTCATTTGTGAATGCATAACTCACTCTAAGTGTACTTAGAACATGTTTTATTTTTCGAGGAATGTAAGAATACATTTCAGCTCTCAGGCAACAGAGATACCTGAAACCACCATTTCTGTTTGACTGGTGTAGTATCACCTGAGTTTATTTCTCTGTTGAAGACCACATTTGAAAAAAAAAGAAAAAAGTTCCAGCAGAGTACCTTCGTCATTATCAGCGCCAACGAAGATGGAACTGTGCACCTTCAGGCAAATGGCGCACTCCAAGTTAGGAGAAGCCGAATTAGTAAACAAAGAAAGAATAGTCCTTCACGCATGTCAATTATTTGTGCTTGAAAACAAGTGCATTGAAGCCAGGTGTGTGTGTGTGTGTGTGTGTGTGTGTGCGTGTGTGTGTGTGTGTGTGTGTGTGTATATAAAGTATGGTATAATGGTTAGCACTCAGAATCTAAAGAAAACAAAAGTCTGTAGAGCACATGCCTGCAAAAGGCAACGGTTCCGATTCGATTATCAGTCCGGCATACAGTTTTAACCTATCAAGAAGTTTCATATCAGCGTACACTCCGATGCTGTATGAAAATTTCATCTTGGAAACTATAACATCCTACAAGCTGTGGTTAAGCCACAACTCCGCAGTATTCTTTTTTCCACGATGCTAGTCATGCATGTTTCGCAGCAGAGCTTCTATGAACTTTGGAAAGTAGGAAATGAGGTATCTCCGCAAGCAAAGCTGTGAGAAGGGGTCGTGAGCGGTGCTTGGGTAGCTCAACTCCAAGAAAACAAGACTAGATCCCTCAACTGCTCCCAAAGAGTGCAGTTTATAAATGTGTATGTTCTCAGTAGAAAGTGTTACCGAAACCCACTGACACTGCTCACAAGCTTCTTGTTGCCATATCTTGTTTTTTTTTTTGGAAAGGAAATATCTTCAAAACTCCAGTTCAAACGATAACACTGGATCGCCATGCAGGCAGGTTAGGTATAAGGATGTACGCACTCAGCGTCTTGCGGTCTTCATACATAGAACATCCAAAATAATCAGCAGCAACCAGACTGGGATATCCGAGAGACTATTCACCTCCTTAATACCTCCGGATGTGAGGCCGCCAATCAACGTTGGGCACAGCATCCAACGGCTGGGATACGTCAGCGTCTACTTCACGGAAACCAACTGCCTGCACCTGTCACCTCATCATTTTAGCACCTCTACACTTTACTTTGAACTCACAAAGAGACAACAACGAAATCCGATCGAAAAGAAAAACCAGGGTAAAACATGGAAATGTATATAGACGAACATCACCAACCCCGTTCTTATGTCGGACATAGCTGCTGTATGGTATGACATTGTAAATAAAAAGATCTCCACAGGCGAAAATATGCATAAAATTGAACTACGCCCTACACCATACTGTAACCAATGTCACTTTATAGACACAATGGCTCACACCTTCGTTTGTGGAGAGAACATCGTGATATGGAACTGGACGAGGAAAAAGTTATCGATTATTAACAGGACGACAGAGAATGCGATCACTGTGGACGATGTGTTACACCCGGACTAGCACTTGTTCCCTGCCGCGATGAACAATAGTTATACCTGGCCCTGGACAACGTGCGTACTACATTGTCACCCAACAGCATGCACGCCTCAAAGCATTCATTTTGTAAGTTCAGGAGCAACATAGTAATTTAAAAAAAAAACATTCTAAGTACAAACAGTTGTTCCAAAACGTTTTTATTTGCGTTTTACCTCAAAACTGAGAGTCATTCCACATTGTATTACTTCATGTTCGGAAAAGCAACTTAGACATAGCTGACGAGCGCAAGCGCGACCAAGTCACATGTACACACGCCATTCGAGGAAACTGTAAATAGTCAAACGAGAAATCTTATGCAATTTGCTGGATAAATCTTTATTTTTTGCTTTTATTTTCTTTATTTTAAGCTAACGGTTACATATTGTTGCGAAGTAAATTTCATTTCCAAATGGTGAGAAGCTACCACCACAGGAGAAGCAACTTTCCTTCCGTTTCTTTCAAATGGTTCAAATGGTTCTGAGCACTATGGGACTTAACATCTGTGGTCATCAGTCCCCTAGAACTTAGAACTACTTAAACCTAACTAACCTAAGGACATCACACACATCCATGCCCGAGGCAGGATTCGAACCTGCGACCGTAGCAGTCGCGCGGTTCCGGACTGCGCGCCTAGAACCGCTAGACCACCGCGGCCGGCTCCGTTTCTTTACGTTTGTTTGTTGTGAATAGCATTCATCCACAACATTCATTTGGATATTAAGAGAAGAAACCCATTACATGAACGTGATACCCTCCTCATATTCTGATGCGCCCAAGCTGGGAGAAAGGATCTTTCAGAGTGTGACGCTGAGAGTTCAGAGAAGATAAACAGAGGAATCCAAACTCGGGAAACCAGAGTGTGGATACATACCTGCCACGAAATGGAAAACCAAGAAACTACCCTTCGAGAAGACCAACTTGAAGCAGTCACTGAGCTGGGATTTCTCGTGCAGCGAAGGCGGGCGTAGACGGCTGCGGCTACACTTCCCGCGGATACAACATTCACCTGTCCGCCACCGGTAGCTGAGTGGTACACCGGAACGGCAGCTCAGCTTGTTCGGTCAGAGGGTTAGCTACCCTCTGTAATTAAAAAAATAAAAATAAAAAAAACTGAGTGAACGGATCAACGAACAACCTGAACGGGTGTCATGAGAAGTCCACCCCGAACGTATACAACGAACAAAACAGACCAAACTTGGATCAACAAAGGAAAAAACAGTGGTCAGCGTGACACAATGTCAATCCTAAGGGCCCGGGTTCGATTCCCGGCTGGGTCGGTGATTTTCTCCGTTCAGGGACTGGGTGTTGTGTTGTCCCAATTATAATAATTTCATCCCCATCGACGCGCAAGTCGCCGAAGTGGTGTCAACTCGAAAGGCTTGCAGCCGGTGAACGGTCTACCCGACGGGAGGCCCCAGTCACACGACATTTATTTAACACCCACCTGATCGACGGCTGTCCTTGGTAAGAAGAAACCTGAAGCTGTACGTCTCCTGCAGCGATTGCGATCTTACAAAGAAATAATGAAATGAATACTGAATGTCATGTACGTCTTTAAAAGTGTAGTCAGTCTGCTGTTGACCACTCTTGAACGACTTTCACTTTCAGGGGGGTTGGAACGCCCTATCCCGATAATGTTAAATTTATTGACTTGGTTTCCCTGTATTTCAGGAACCACTGTAGCCATTGACATGAAGCTTTTACAGGGCATTAAACTGTATGTTCGGTGTCTACAGATCTACAATAATTGCATTTCAGCAACTGCTTTCGGAAATACAATTTTTTAATTACACGGTTAGTATTTTGTGTACTTTTTTGTACGTTATCCTAAATAATTTTAATTATACATAACATATGTTCTTCTTTTAGTTCAGTGGACTCAGGATATGTATCTTATTACTCCCTGAAAATCTGAATACTCTACTCGGAGTGGTATCTGAGATTTAGGGAAAATGCAACAGAAAATGTAAATTTTCAGGAACGGCTTTAAAGTTCCAAAAGACTGTAACTGTATGCTTGATTTTTTTATTTTTAGTCACTCAGAAGCACCCTACACCATACTGTATATCATCCTCTTGATCTTTTTCCAAGTTTTTTCTTCTTTCTGGCCTCCTCAGTGGCCAACTGTGCTGCATACTCTGCTTTATCAATGCGAGCCTTGTCCATCCGTCCAAGTTCTCTGATGCATTTTGCTCCAGGATTAATTCCCGTATGCTGTAGCACTTTCACCCTACCAATGTTGCCATCGTTAAAAGCAATAACAGCATCACTGCCCCCACGTTAGTGTCTTTATTCCAACAAAAACATTTTTTTGGTAAGCGAGTCCATGTAAGATAATTGAACGACTCATTGGGATTTTGAGTCTGACCATGCAGACACTTCTTCAGTAACCTAGAATTTTCCAGGTCTCTGTAAATACGTTTTATGATATCAATGACTGCTGCTGGGATGGAATGTTTATGTCTCTATGAACTGTTTGAGTACTGGGAACTGCGGTAATTGCACCATGAATCAGGTGCAGGAGGGCAAAGGTGGTGTACTGGTTTTTCATCAGTTGACAGTCTGTGGAAGAAGGTAGCCCATACTGCCTGCTTCATTTTCAACAAATCCTCAGTATTATTTCTGATGGTCATCCCATAATATTGCTGTAGTTCATCAATCATTTTATCTGTCAGTCTGCCTCTTATGACTTTACCATCTGAGAGTTTCTTGCCTCTCAAACTTTGTTTCAACTTCCTCAACCTGGTGCCCATCCTCTTCTGGACATTACCAACACATTCCAGCCTTCTATATAATAAATTACCGATTTTATTAAATCTTGAAGTAATGCACATATAAATTTTAACATTTTCAACCACTGTAGATTATAGTTAAAAAATAAAATAAAATACTTCCCATGTGAGTTTATAAGTGATATATGTATATAATTTTATTCGGAAAATTGCAAATTTTATAATGAGATAAAAATGCCGTTCTAACTCCCCTTAATGGTCAAGATATGTAATATCGTTGGTGTGAATAAACCGATTAAAAAACAAAATTGCGTCCAACATCTGTTGGACGAATGTAATGGAAACAAACTCTCCAAACCGACATTTCACGTTAAGTCACATCCAATGAAAATCTGTAACGCAACCATCTGTGTGGCATGCTTATAATTATGTGTTATTATATTTATGTGTTATGTTTATATATGTCAGAAGAGCCACCGTGGTACAACAACCGAGTTAGGAAACTGCTGCGGAAGCTCATGGAACTTCACAGCAAACGTAAGAAAAAAAAAATAGCCAAAGCCTTGCAGACAAACAAAAATTACGCGAAGCGAAATGTAGTGCGAGGAGGACTATGCGAGAGGCGTTCAATGAATTCGAAAGTAAAGTTCTATGTACTGACTTGGCAGAAAATCCTAAGAAATTGTGGTCTTATGTCAAAGCGGTAGGTGGATCAAAACAAAATGTCCAGACACTCTGTGACCAAAATGGTACTGAAACAGAGGATGACAGACTAAGGGCCGAAATACTAAATGTCTTTTTCCAAAGCTGTTTCACAGAGGAAGGCTGCACTGTAGTTCCTTCTCTAGATTGTCGCACAGATGACAAAATGGTAGATATCGAAATAGACGACAGAGGGATAGAGAATCAATTAAAATCGCTGGACCTGATGGGATACCAGTTCGATTTTACACAGAGTACGCGAAGGAACTTGCCCCCCTTCTTGCAGCGGTGTACCGTAGGTCTCTAGAAGAGCGTAGCGTTCCAAAGGATTGGAAAAGGGCACAGGTCATCCCCGTTTTCAAGAAGGGACGTCGAACAGATGTGCAGAACTATAGACCTTTATCTCTAACGTCGATCAGTTGTAGAATTTTGGAACACGTATTATGTTCGAGTATAATGACTTTTCTGGAGACTAGAAATCTACTCTGTAGGAATCAGCATGGGTTTCGAAAAAGACGGTCGTGTGAAACCCAGCTCGCGCTATTCGTCCACGAGACTCAGAGGGCCATAGACACGGGTTCACAGTTAGATGCCGTGTTTCTTGACTTCTGCAAGGCGTTCGATACGGTTCCCCACAGTCGTTTAATGAACAAAGTAAGAGCATATGGACTATCAGACCAATTGTGTGATTTGATTGAAGAGTTCCTAGATAACAGAACGTAGCATGCCATTCTCAATGGAGAGAAGTCTTCCGAAGTAAGAGTGATTTCAGGTGTGCCGCTGGGGAGTGTCATAGGACCGTTGCTATTCACAATATACATAAATGACCTTATGGATGACATCGGAAGTTCACTGAGGGTTTTTGCAGGTGATGCTGTGGTGTATCGAGAGGTTGTAACAATGGAAAATTGAACTGAAATGCAGGAGGATCTGCAGCGAATTGACGCATGGTGCAGGGAATGGCAATTGAATCTCAATGTAGACAAGTGTAATGTGCTGCGAATTCATAGAAAGATACTTCCTTTATCATTTAGCTACAAAATAGCAGGTCAGCAACTGGAAGCAGTTAATTCCATAAATTATCTGGGAGTACGCATTAGGAGTGATTTAAAATGGAATGATCATATAAAGTTGATCGTCGGTAAAGCAGATGCCAGACTGAGATTCATTGGAAGAATCCTAAGGAAATGCAATCCGAAAACAAAGGAAGTAGGTTACAGTACGCTTGTTCGCCCACTGCTTGAATACTGCTCACCGGTGTGGGATCCGTACCTGATAGGGTTGATAGAAGAGACAGAGAAGATCCAACGGAGAGCAGAGCGCTTCGTCACAGGATCATTTAGTAATCGCGAAAGCGTTACGGAGATGATAGATAAACTCCAGTGGAAGACCCTGCAAGAGAGACGCTCAGTAGCTCGGTACGGGCTTTTGTTAAAGTTTCGAGAACATACCTTCACCGAAGAGTCAAGCAGCATATTGCTCCCTCCTACGTATATCTCGCGAAGAGACCATGAGGATAAAATCAGAGAGATTAGAGCCCACACAGAAGCATACCGACAATCCTCCTTTCCACGAACAATACGAGACTGGAATAGAAGGGAGAACCGATAGAGGTACTCAGGGTACCCTCCGCCACACACCGTCAGGTGGCTTGCGGTGTATGGATGTAGATGTAGATGTAGAATTACCAGGATGAAGCCATCTACTTTTATATGAATTCCTTCTCTTCCCCAGTGCCTGCTTTGCATGTAATATTTTCTGTAGTTTTCAGAGGAGAAAACAAGTGTGATGGGCAGAGTATGTGCTCGTGGCAGGTAAACACCACAGCCCAAGCCTTTTTCGCTCCAGGTGTTTGCGGTTTGCTTTCTGGCAGTGATTCACATAACATACACTGCACACTATAGGGACCAGGCCTAGACTCACAAAAGTCGTATATAGCAGCGTGATGAGCTCCTTTGTTCGTGCAGTCTTGATTTTACAAGCAGTGCCATCCGGGCAAAACACATGTCAAAAGAACTGTGTTTTCTGCCGACGGTTCACCTTCTGATAATGCTGTGCAGGGCGAAGTCAGTAACAGACGGAGATTTCTGTGTTCCTTGAAAAGCGACTTAGCTGCATTGTGTTCAGGAATTCTTTTTCCTTTGGGAACTGTTGGGCCAAATTTTCGGCGCCGGATAACATGTGAGCACACTCCTGTCTATAAAGTTTTAAGAGAGCTCCTCTCTGGTTAATCTTAACAAAAAAGTAGAGAAGGGGAAATCAGGACGCCAATTTCTGCGAAATGTGAACGTGGACACTAGCGTATTGGCTGAGGTGGAAAACTTTGGTGAAGAGTTGGAATTGTGTAAGAACTGAGCAATTGGTACTGAAACGATTGGTTTACATTGTAAAACCTTTTGCTACGTGGGGAGATAGTTGTGTTCTTAAAAAAAAATTACATTGGTTGCATTTAGCAGAGCCTTTTCCATTGGCATGTTGCATTTGCGCAGACTTGTAGAGTGGAAGGAGAAGTCTGTAGAGAATACGTTCTACGGCAAAAGACAAACGACGCACCACGAAGGAATTATCTGAATGGGACGGAAATCGATAGACATGATGTACATGTACAAAAAAACAAAAGATTACTATTTGAGAAAAATTGGATGATTTATTCAAAAGAAAGGAAGAGCTCTACAAACTGAGCAAGTCAATAAAGTGTTGGTCCGTTTCTGGCCCTTACACTAGCATTCATTCAGGTTGGCATTGATGGATGTCCTCCTGAGGGATATTGAACCAAATTGTGCCCAATTAGCACATTAGATTGTCAAAATCCGGAGATGGTGGGAGGGCTCTGCCCATAACCCTCCAAACATTTTCAGTTGGGGATAGATCCGGAAGCCCGAAGACAAGTGGTACAAACTTTGTGTGGTCAGGCATCATCTTGCTGAAATTTACTCCAGGGTGGCCTGCCACGAAGGGTAACAAAACGGGGCGTAGAATATCGTCGAAGTACCGGTGTACTGTAAGGATGTCGCGGATGATAACCAAAGAAGTCCTCCTATAGGATGAAATGGGACACCGGACCATCGCTCTTGGTATATGAAGATGGTATCTGTTCTTTCGGACAGGTCCAAAAGAACCGATGTCATCTTTCATATAGTTAAGGCTATTTGGCCATTGACCTTCTTCTGTGTAGATGCCCCGGCAGAGGTTCGAGTCCACCCTCGGGCATGGGTGGGTGTGTTTGTCCTTAAGATAATTTAGGTTAAGTAGTGTGTAAGCTTAGGGACTAATGACATTAGCAGTTCACTCCCATAAGATTTCACACACATTTGAATATTTTTTTGTGCAGATGCACACGCATTGCCCGAACTCTTACGGGTCTTGGTAAGATTGTCTGCCGCGAGTAATGAGTGCAATGGACAGGGGCACTACGAATGTAGTGTGTGGACATTAGGTTGGGAATGTGGGTCTTATGGTGAGCGTGCAAGGGATAAATCCCTGCAGTCGCACTATCCTCTGTGCCCTCGGTGGCTCAAGTGGATAGTGCGTCTGCTATGTAAGCAGGAGATCACGGTTTCGAGTGCCGGTCGGGGCACACATTTTCAGCTGTCCCCGTTGATGTATATCAACGCCTGTCGGCAGACTAGGGTCTTGATTTAATTATCATTTCATTACTCTTGGTTGTCGACCGTATTGCGGGCACAGTCAGGTTGGTATCCAGCGGACGTCTTTGCCGGTCATCGGGGTTCAGTTCGAAGCGGTTCTCGTCACTGAAACAATTCCACTACGGTGATTGAGATTCCAGGCCAAATGTGCCAGACACCACTGCAAACGGGCTTGTTGATGTGCAGAGGTCAATGGTAGTCGGCGCAAAGAGCGCCACGAACCAGCACCCCCTATAGAGGGGGTGCTGCGCGAACTCAGCTGCCTTTCTGTGAATCGCCTATTAATGATACCTGTGGTCACTGAATTACCGGTTGCACGTCGAATCGGTGATAACAATGACTTCGAGGCTCTGAGTGCGTCTCTGATGATTGCTCTGTCCTCACTTTCTGTCGTCTCTCTAGGTCGATCGCTTACTTCTTGATGTTATGTTCGCCACGGTTCACCCATTTCTGCCAGCATCATCAAATAGAGGCATCAGTCTTACTGAAATGTCGAGCGATTCGCCAATCACTCCAACTGGCTTCTTTGAGCCCAACTAAACATCCCATCTCAGGTGGTGACATCTGTGTATATTGTTCTCTCCCCTGTCTGAGAGGCATAGTTGCTATCCAACTGAGTACTCGGAATGAGATTCGCAAAGTCTTTATATCCTGGTTTTGTCATGCTCAAGCGTGGTGAAATTGCATTGCCCCGTCACATATTCTTCCATCGGCCGCCAGAGTTTACGGTTTTGCATTCTCCGTCGATACCTGTACGGATATCTATTTGTGACCAATTTGCACAACTCCTTCGTGGAGCATTTTTTATTAATTTATTTTTTCGTAGAGAGTATTTGCTCAATCGGTCGCGAAAGCGTTGCTGCACGCTTGGCTCCCTAGGTTTGGTGTATCGCGAGACATAACAACAGATCGCGGGAAACAGTTTGAAAGCCAACTTTTCCACGAAATTCTCCTCCTGTGCAGCTGCAACCACCTCTGCGCTACAAGCTACCATGCGGCGAGCAATGAAATGGTAGAGCGATTCCACCTTACACTCAAAATGGGCCTTCCGTGCAGTTCATCATCATGGTCAGAAGCATTGCCACTGGTTCTGCTCGGTTTGAGAAAGGCAGTGGAGGAGGGACATCCAATGCTCACCAGTAGAAATGACCTACGGCGAGCGGTTGAGGATTCCAGGATAACAGATCTCACCACCATCGGCACAGCCTCTCGTTGTGGAGATATACATCCAGTTTGCACAGCAACTCAGGGTCAGAATGAAGTCCATTCAACGTAGCCCTTTTGTCAGACACGGAGACCGACAGGTGTTTGTGCATAAAGATTTAGGAAAAACAACTGACGTGTGGTTCATACCATGCACCCTCCCCTCGTTTCGCCATATTCAGGACCATAAACAGTAATCACATGTGGAAGCCACACTTTTAAGATTGAAAAAGAAGGTAAATAGAGTGACACAAGCCTGCGTATACCAACGAAGGTACGTCTCCTTGGCATACCACAACATCGAGCTCCAGTGATGAGACAAGGCCTTTGGGTCTAGCAAGACTCCGAAGCATCAACCTCGGAACAGGAGTAGTCGAGGACCGGCAGGGAAATTAAATACAAATTCCCTCACATACCGGGAGCATTCGATTTAAAAAATTGGTGCTGCGAAAAGAGAGGTGGGGGGGGGGGCGACATCACAACATCCTTTGCGCGACAAATGAACGAAATCAGCGCAGACGGTAATAAGCATCTTTGCCCGCTGTCAGTATAGTGACTGTCGTCATTTAAAAAGTACATTATCTAATACTGAACAACATTTATTGTGAATGCGAGAGTAAGACATAGTTCCAATAAGTGAAACTATTGTAGGAATCGCGTCAGAAGGACAACAAAATGAAAAAAGATTTATAAGTGCAAATCAGATAGAATTGGAGGTTTTGATTAATTTATCCGCAGCTTGAGCCACTTTCATTCGTTATTAATTGGAACGCTTAACAAATTGAGGCGTTCAGTCTCATGTAGTGTGCATTGGGTGATCACCTTCAGACGGCGTAAATAATTTTATTTTTATACGCGAGGGATGTGATATATTCAGATCTACTCCTGCAAGACATATACATATTTAAATTCGTGTGGACATCAAATCATGTATTTCTCTCTGTCTTGTATTAGTTCCGATGAATTTGAATCTCACGGGATGAACTGCCTGTTGTTTTCATGTCAGTAGTACCAACATACGATGCAATGGAAATTAAATGACGTTCATCGTTTTGAGCAGCGTTGTGCATTACGAAAAAAATCCAGGACAGACTGCTTCTCTGGATTTAGGTGACGACGTGTATACTTTTCAACGTTTCACTCGTTGGAATTGTCCCAAACTGTAGTACAAAATGTGGATACCAAGGATTCTAGACATTCCATTTGCGACTTTCGATAGCTTTCGATACCATCTAAAATTGAAAACAAGCGATTTTGGTTGAATGTAAACACACAAAAGCCGAAGTAAATAAACAGAAATATTGTCGATCAAGCGCAGAAAAGTGGTGTGTCCTAGTTTTGTGTTAAACATTTGTGAGAGGGCGATTACACGTAAAAAGGATTAGCTTGACCGCATCCCCGCAATATTCACGTTGGAAATGGTTAGTTTTGTCGTGATGATAAGTGTATATATTGTGTGTAATTTGTTTATCAACATTAGCCTACATTAGTGACAAATTCAGGTCGAAACTATTAAATATTGTTATTGTGAAATATACATGATGATAGACCCCCCCCTAACATTTTGGTTTTTGGTGTTGGTTGTTTATGATTCTGTGTTATTCACAGGTTACACCCAAGATGCAGAACAAATGTTTTAGCTATGTGTAGAAAAAGAGTTCGCTGTCATAATTTTGCATACTGTGAGTTTGTATGACATCACTTGTAATATTGTGAGGAATGTAATGTGGAATTTTTCAAACCCAGTTAAGTACTAGAAAAAGAAAGAATTTAGTGTTACAGTGTGATGATTTATAGTTACTTTTATACCTTCTGTGTTTCTGACAACACAGCTACAGTTATTTGGGTCATTGTGTACATCTTTCTTACTCAGGCATTAATTTCTGTAGTTGGCATGTTGCATAGACAGTATTTATAAAAATATATAAAATCCGTACTGTATACAAAATATTTGAGTAAACTGTATCAACTCATACACAGCATTAGGACAGTTGACAAATATCTTATTTACTCATGCATTTAGCCTAGTGGGTTATAAATTCACACCCTGCACAACACACTGCCTTATCATTATATAATTTTTATATTAGATATGTTGCATGGTCTGTCAAAGTTTGAATTTATGTCTCCCATAGATTATTGTAACACATTATTTTTACATTATCAGATACCTGAGTGAACTGCATAAGTTATCTAGAAATATGTTTTTCTCAGCACCAGTGGCATGGTAGAAACACCAAAAATAACTTGCCTGTAATTGTGTATGATTCCTGTAATTTCAAAATGTTTCTCCATCCATTCCCAACTAAACTCAAGTGTCCTTAAGTTAATGTCATTGGAAATGGATAGTTAACAGTACTACCATTATGATAGTGAGACCTGCATGAATGATTTTTGTATTTATAACCCTCTGGTATACATTATTCCCTTTATGGTAATGTTTCTTCCAAGATTTCAGCTTTACCATCAAGCCTCTGAACTTTTAAAAATACAAAGTTACTTGTTTTGCTAAAGTCATTTTCATTGCTTTTAATCCCTAGGTTTTTGTGAATCACAACACTTCGATATAAGCAATTCTAAATCAGTTGACTTTCACACTGCACTGGTAAGTTGTTCAATTCTGTTCCTGATTCTTCGCCTGAATTACATGATTCATACACATCCACAGTGTTCAGTTTGATACCATTATGTTCCTTCTTGCATCTCTAACAATCTGCCAGTTATTGGCAAGGCTCCTTGTTTCTTTGAAGTTCAACAGAGATGTTGACTGAACCTACCGATACCAGATTTCGGCATTGACCTGCGACATAATGATGATGTGGCATTTGACATCACACATACACAAACAGAAAGCGAACAGAATACTGATAATATTTGTTTTGTATCTATATTAATTTTTAGAATATAAATTGTGATGATAGACTGACTTGTAGCAGCCTGAGGTCTAGATTGGACAGTTTGGTTGTGAGTTGGTGAAGTCAACGAATGTGGATACGAATCCTTTGTTACAGTGACTTTCTGATCTGTTGTATTGTATTGAATAGGGGACCTAGAAACGACGGAGAGGCTTCGTCCCCGCTGTAGTCGCAGTGGTACAAGACCTCATAACAGGTTACAGCAGTCCTCTCACCCCTCCACTGCCCCACACTGAACCCAGGGTTATTGTGCAGTTTGGCCCCCAGTGGACACCCCCTGGGAACGTTCACACCAGACGATTGTAACCCAAATGTTTGCATGGTAGGTTAATTATGGTGTATGCGTATGTGGAGAAAGTGCTTGTGCAGCAATTGTCAACATAATGTAACTGAGGCGGAATAAAGGGAACCAGCCCGCATTCGCTGAGGCAGATGGAAAGCCGCCTTAAAAACCATCCACAGACTGGTCGGCACACTGGACCTCGAAACTCATCCGTCGAGCGGGTTCATGCTGGGGACCGGCATGCCTTCGCATCTGGAAGGCAGTGCATTAGACTGCACGGCTAACCGGGTGGGTTGATCTGTAGCATCATCAGAGGCCAATGTTAGACTGAAAAGAGACAGTTGGTCTATGAGTTTGTGAAATGGCACAAGAAGCTACAATTAATCACATCGATGAGTCATGCAACTTGGTTGGCTAACTTCAGCTTTCTTTTTCTGTTTAAGTGAAGTCTCTGCCTGGTATGTTTTTCACAGTTCATTTTAGCTATATGTAGTAACTACTCACGACTAAATTTTTTATGCAATTTCAGTATGTCAGAATTTAGTGCTGCTTTTCTGTATTAATCTATGGCCACTAGGTGGATCATTTTGCACTGGTTAAATTCATTATTGTCTCGTTTGTCTGATATAGTTTTGGCAATAATATCCTGTCACCTCTAAAGTGCAGACTCACTCTTATTTTTTGTCAACATTGTTGGCACTGCCTATGATTACATCCTTTTCAGGTGGTTTTTTTCTTTGTTTAGGTTTTCAACTGCAGTACTTGACGTAGCTCCAGTTTCAATATGGTGAAAACAGCGTAGATAATATTTGTGTAAAATATCATGAACTGGTCCTGAAGGGCTTCCACACTGCCTGCCTACATAAAGTAAACACGTTTTGTCTTTCCGTACTGTAGACTCACCCTATGTAGGCTGTATACAATACCAGTGAAACCATTTGTAGTTTTGTTGCATATAACGCAATCACACATCAGGAAGCATTTCACTGAAACAGAATCTTTTTGTTGCAATCTTTATTTGATTTGTAGTTCATTTCATCTTCACTATTTGCTTTTTCTTTCTGTAAATCTAGTGACGTAGACTTATTCAGTGACACTGGTATGAGAACAAAATTTCCTTGTTTAGCTGGTTCAAATGTTTCTATGGTTTCTACCATTTTTACTGAGATGAAAGGTCACTGTCAAAGGTTAGGCGACGCTCACAGTCAAATGACTTTATTGATATTTGTAACTGACTGGCAGTGTGTTGTTGTTTAATACACATGCTATATTTTCTTATATCTTGGTTACGATAATTGTTTCACTTTGCTGTTGTAGTAGTTTACTCATACTCCTATTTTATTGTTCTCTGTTAGTCCTACTCCTGTGTAGCACCTAATGATTTTTCAAAATTTATCATAATTGGAGATTGGAAGGAGCAATCTGTATTTGCCTTGAAGAAACTTTTAATAGCCAAGATTGCATTCAATTGTGTTTGTTCCTGATGACTGGTTTCAACACTTAAGACTGTCGTCTTCAAAAACTTGTTGTTATAGATCCTATTCCATTATGATTCTATCATACATGCCACGTTGACATTACAGTGGATGGTATGTAGCACATTCCACACAGGTTTTTTTAAAAAAGTAATCATAATTTTAAACCTTTTCTAAGCTTTTTCACTTACATATTTATATCATATATTTAACACGGTAACTCATTTGTAAAGTAATCAGATGTTTGAAGCTGTTTAGTGCATGGGAGTTCGATTCCATAAAGAATCGGTTTTACCAGTTAATTATGACACACACTGTATACAGACATGTGAATATACACAAGTGTTTTATCATGGAGTGGACAGGTGGTTGGCTGTGGTCGTATTGATGGAATCCTGGAGTTCACCTGAAGTTGTTTGGGTAAACCTAAATCGGGACCACAGCATAGAGCATGGACTACCGACTAATATGAGCTCATTCAGTTCCTCTTAACATAGAGGCCTTATTTGTTCCTACTGTACATATTTTGATTGTTTTGGGCAAATTAGTCCAATAACATAAAATGTAATACACCGCATCAGCTCAAAAAGTTTTGAGACTGGATTAATAAAAAATAGAGAAAGATTAAGATGGTGGTGTTAATGCCTCAGCTATTCTGCATAGTCTCCCCCCCCCCCCCCCCCCCCCAAACACACACACACACACACACACAGAATTGAGTGCAATGTACAGAACATTCATAAAACTGTATATAAGTGTCAGAAAAGTCTTTCTGTCGGACCTTTGACTCGTGTTACGGCTTGAGTGATGGTGTCAGAGCATTATGAATTCTATAAATTCTTGCAGTTTGTCATTTTGTAGTATGTTCACATTGATAATGCCAAGTTTCATCATGTGTGATGATTTTCCCAGAACAAAATTGTCCACATTTTGCATTTCAATCAAGTCATGACAGATGTCCGTACGTTGTTGTTTATCCTTGGGTGTCGAGGTGGGCACATACTTTGCACACTATTTTCTCCTGTTCAAAACATTCTGGAGAATACCCATAACACCTGATTTAGAGAAGTTCAGCTGTTACTCTATTGTTATTTGTGATACAAAAATGTTGACAGGCTATGGCCACATGTCTACTACTTAACACTGTCTGCTCATAACTGACGGCTCACATGTCACAACTGTTGTTTACAGTCACTATAGTTGCTGTGCTGATAGTGCTTGTATACTAGGAATAACATCAGTGTCACAACTTTTTGAATGGCCAATTTATACTATTTGTTGTCAATGAAAACGTGCATTACACTGATGTAATATTGTACAATATTTATTACTTTTCAAGCTAGTTTTCATCTGTTACGCCACCATCAGTTACAGACATAAATATGTGTAGCTGTGAAAATTTTATGGGTCAGTGATTTGAAACTAGTGCATCTACAGAGTAGCTCAGTTGATTTTCAAAACAGACAATTGTTTATGTGCACATTAGTACTAGACACCCTTTTGCCCTATGGCAAAGACGACTCTTCAATTTTGGAAGAGAGTAGTACATACAGAATCACTTGTAATTGTCACGAATTCTAGACAGGACAGTCTGGCAGCACAATTTCCATCCAATTGATGGGACACCATAAAAGTTCAAGACTTACAAAAGAGGACTCTACCTTTGCAGTCGACCTGTGTAAAGAAGGCCACAAGTTACAAGTGCAACATGAGGTGATACATAACAAATGAGGGAAGATAATGTACCTTGAAATTATGGAAATTAATGAGCATATAACTATTTTCCCAAAGTTAGTACAGAATAATTAGATTCCTTACTCACCACTTCTAACTGTAGTACTGCTAATAATATCATCCAGACCACTTGGCAAAATTACCCCTGCCACTCCTAAGTTCCATTTTTCCCTTGTTTCCTTTATTTGAGTTACTGTAGTTTCACTTGTCCCCTTAAAAAGAACACTACCTAGTATGATTACAGTTGTTTCGCTTACATCTTGAGTCTCACTTATATTAAACATTGTAAAATCCAAGATGGAATGTAACAATGTTATGGAATTATGTATCATAATATAATACCTGTTTGTAATAATGGACCGATTAAGGACACGATTACCTTGTTCAGTCACCCCCTTGGAACATGTCATGGAAGCTTACTATATATTACTCAACTTGCTTTTCTTTTCGGAACAGTTGTTGTAATTTGTCATTGAGTTCTTTATTTAATGTATCACATAGATCTTTGAAAACTGAGTTACTCTGTGAGATGTGCTAATTTAAAGTCTTTGGTCCCATAGAGACTTCACAGCAATGCATACTTAATTTTGTATCTGACAATGGCACAACAACCGAAAATAATAAATATGGTATAATATTACACCAGTGTCACATGTTTCTTTCATTCATAATGTATAAAATATTCTGCTAAGGATCAACAAAACAATCAATTAATGCTCTATACTGCTCATGTACTTTCTCAACTCTTTTCATTGCACACAGTAATACATGCAGATGACTTTAAGAGCATGGGCAAGCCAGTACATGCCTTTCGTATGTCCATGTAGTCCTTCCTGCCTATCTGAAATGATGTATCGGCAGCTGGGCCAACACCTTATAAATAGAGGTGGCTTAAGGGCACGCGAGACTAACGCAGACGGGCGTGAAGTACTGGAACAGGATACGTAATTAATGCTATGAAGAAAAGAACGGAGCTTCTCATATACTTATCTTTAATGTCTTCTTGTACATCTCTATGGTGAACACAAGTGAGACTCTAATTACAATCACTGTAAGGCTAATGGCGCCTTGCTAGTTCGTAGCCATTAACTTAGCTGAAGGCTAATCTGTCTCTCGGCTAATGAGAGAGAAAGGCTTCGTACGTCTAGTCGCTAGCTCTGTCGTCCGTACAACTGGGCTGAGTTCGAGTCAGTCTCTCGAGACCTGCCTTGTGGTGGCACTAGGTTTGCGATCACACAGTGGCGACACGCGGGTCCGACATGTACTACAGGACCGCGGCCGATTTAAGCTACCACCTAGGACGTGTGGTGTCTGGCTGTGACACCACATTCCTCCCCCGCAAATCGGCGAACGGTCGTGAGATAAGGCTTCCGCCCGCCGTGGGGAGGACCCCATGTTGACGTATGCGATGAGGTGGGGAGCCTAACAACAGGCGAGGCTGTGCCACCCGCACCCGGCCATTCGGTCCGAGGGGAGCTAGGAAACGCCTGAAAACCTAGTCCAGGGTGCACCTCAACATGTGGTGTATGCGCCTGTAAAGAGACAGGAGGGGCCGAAGGGTCGACCTCCATGTGGTCGGAGAATCCGACGCGCGATGACGACATCTGGTCCAGAGCGGGCAAGAGTTCCATGGCGGAGGACAGCTGGTCACGGGAAGCGATCGGCGGCGCGTGACCCAGGGAGGCGCGTGGCGGCTGCAGCGAAGCGTCCCCTGCGGGCGGCGCCGGAGGCGGCTGCGGCGGCGGCGCGACGCCATGAGGCAAAATGGAAGGCAGCGTCGGCAACACCTGGGGATGAGGCAAGCCAGTAGATGGGTCCCCAGGGTGCTGACCGGACGGCTCCGTCGCTGAAAGCAGACGGGGAGCGGCAGAACCCAGGCGACGACAGAGGCGCAGCTGATGGAGATGCCGACGCACCTCACCAGAGGCCCCCAAAACCAAATACATCGCGCGGCCGAGGCAGCGAAGAATGTGCCCTGCGAGCCAACGCTGTGAACCGCGATAGGTGCGATAGAAGACAACGTCGCCAGGAGCAAAAACAGGAGTCTGCCGCTGCACAGGAACCTGATGCGGCGGATGCAGCAAAGACATCAAGGTTCGATGAGAACGACCATGGAGCAACTCAGCCGGCGAGCGACCATCGCGGGGCTGAGAGCGATACGAGGACAAAAAGAGCAATAATGCATCCTCCCGAGAATGCGACTCTTTCAATTTCAACATCCGTGACTTGAAAGTCCGGACCAATCGTTCCGCGGCACCGTTTGACTGAGGCGAAAACGGCGCGGACGTCAGATGTTGAATACCATTGGCCTTGCAGAATGACTGAAATTCTGCAGACATGAATTGTGGGCCATTGTCGGAAACAAGAGTCTGCGGAAGACCTACAATGCAAAAGATAGCAGACAAGGCTTGGATTGTGGCAGAAGACGTCGTGGAAGACATCCGGACAACAAAAGGAAAATTACTGAAAGCATCGACCACAACCAACCAACGAGCATTCCAGAATGGACCAGCAAAATCGATGTGCAAGCGTTGCCAAGGGGAAGTGGCTTTCGGCCATGCAAAGAATTTCCGCGGCGGTGCGGATTGTTGTTCGGCACACGCCACGCAAGAGGAGCACATATTCGTAATCGCAGCATCGATTTCGAACCAAGTACAGTGCTGACGAGCAAGTTGTTTCGTACGCACTATACCCCAATGTCCGTGGTGAAGAAGCCTTAAGACAGAGGACTGTAACGAACATGGGACCACGACGCGGGACTGATCATTATCAGAACGCAACAACAAAACACCACGTCGTACAAAAAGTCTCTCCTTGTGAGCAAAAAATCGGCGAACCAGCGGATCCTCGATCCGTGACTTGGACAAGGGCCATTGCGTAGCAACAAAACGAAAAACGGGAGCAAGGACAGGGTCAGCAGCCGTGGCTGTAGCGACACGACGAAAATCAATCGGAAACGATGCGACCACGTCATCGGTTTCCGCATCAATGAACATGCAAGCAAGTTCGGAAGAATCGAATGCTTTATCCCCAGCAACAGGCAAACGGGACAACGCATCAGCGTTTCCGTGCTTAGTAGTGGACCGATACAAGATATCGTAGCGGTACTGCGAGAGGAAAAGAGACCAGCGAATGAATTTCTGCGCTGTACGCGGAGGTACCGGCTTGTTCGGATGAAAAAGCAATGTCAAAGGTTTGTGGTCCGTGATGATGGTAAAGAAATCGTGAAACTTAGTAACACCAAACACGAGAGCTAAAGCCTCTTTCTCTATCTGTGAATAATTTCTTTGCGCAGATGAGAGCAATTTTGACGCAAAGGCAATAGGGCGATCATGCGATCCATCTTTATGCGCAAGCACAGCACCGATCCCGAAATCCGATGCATCAACCATCAACAAAAGGGGTTTCTGGGGATCGAACGGCGTAAGGCAAGTATTTGAAAGTAACGCCGATTTCAACTGGCGAAAGGCGTGTTCGCATTCCGTCGTCCAGACGAACGGAACACCTTTACGGCGTAAGCGATGAAGCGGAGCTGAAATGGAAGAAGCATTGCGCAGAAATTTATGATAATAATTGATTTTACCCAGCACACTCTGTAGTTGCTTCAAGTTCTGCGGTGAAGGCAAATCCTGTATGGCACGGAGGTGCTCTGGACTCGGATGGATGCCCTGGGCATTTATTACATGGCCCAGGTGGGGTAAATCCCGAGCAAAAAACACACATTTGTCCTTCCTCAAGCGAAGACCATTTTGTCGCAAGACCTGAAATAATGTTCAGAGATTTTGCAAATGTTCGGCGTCTGTCTTTCCGGAGATCACAATATCGTCCAGATAGTTCGCAGCAGTAGGGACCGACGCACAAACAGTTTGTAAATATTGCTGAAACAATGCAGGTGCGGACGCACACCCGAATGGCAGTCTTTTGCAGCGATACAAACCAAGATGCGTGTTTACCACCAAGACGCGCTGGGATTCTTCGTCCACCGGTATTTGCAAGTACGCATCTGCTAGGTCCAACTTTGAAAAATATGTTCCCAGGCACAGTTTGTCAAAAAGATCTTCCAGGCGGGGCAAAGGAAAAGTTGCAGTCACAAGTTGTGGATTCACAGTTGCCTTGAAGTCCACACAAAGTCTCAATTTTCCGGAAGGTTTTGGCAAAATTACTAAGGGTGAGGCCCAGAGAGAAGCCTGCACACGTGCAATTACACCTTGAGATTCCAAATCGTTTAATGTTCTTGCGACCTCATCACCCAATGCGTGGGGAACATTGTGCGCTCTGAAAAACTTCGGTTGCGCGTTTGCTTTCAGTTCCAAATGTGCTTCATAGTTCTTAGCGCAACCAAGGCCCGTTGCAAAAAGTCTGCAAATTCCTCACATAGACTAGAAACACTGGCGAAGGCACAGTCTGAATCACTGAGAGGACCTGATTTACTATAGACAAATTAAACAACTGAAATAAATCTAAACCAAACAAGTTCACTGCAGTAGAAGAACGAAGAACGTAAAATGACACAAGTTTTGTTTGTCCCTTGTATGTTGCAAGAAGGCTGCACTGTCCTAACACTGGTATTTTCTGGCCTGAGTAACTATTGAGCTGAACATTTGCGGCACGCAACGGAGGTTTGCCCAGTTGGTTGTACGTGTCGTGATTGAGCAATGAAACTGCAGCTCCGGTATCGAGCTGGAATGGTATCACTTGGCCTGCAAAGTCTACAAAAAGTTTATTGTCCTGCTGACGACAAAAGCGACTGTGTTGTGCAACTGGAACAGACACTGGGACAGAATCACGTGCGATGTGACGGGACTTCCGTCGACGTCGACGCACACTGTTTGTGGAATGAACACTGTCACCGGACGGGGTGGAATGAACTACATGAATATCCATGGGCGAAGGTCCACGAGCCTGAGTGTCCTCGGTTCGATTCCGGCGTGAAGCAAAGGGCCTGGAATTGGTGTGAGTGTCTGATCGGAGCTTTTTCCGGCAAACACTTTGGACATGTCCTTTCGTATGACAGTAAAAGCAAATAGCTTGGCGTGACGGGCAATTTTCACGCGAATGTCTAGTGGCACAGCGCGGGCATGATTTCACTGCATTAGCTTGCTTACGCGGCGCACGTGTTTGCGAGCTAGGCTGCCGCTGCGCTGACGGGCGCGAGGGCCGCCTAGCGTCCCGTGCAGCGGGCCCGGCGGGCCGGTTAATGTGACACACTGCTGGCGAAGTTTCAAACGAGTCCTGAGCAAAGTCAAGTGTGTCTTGCCTATCCAATATGTCTATCACTTGTTGAAGGGAGGGATTAACTAGTTTCAAAATCTGTTCCCGTATGCGAACATCAGAAACGTTCTGTGCAATGGCATCACGCACCATAGTATCTGAATAAGGAAGTCCACATTCGCATTCAAACGCACACTCCCTAGTAAGTCCTTGCAATGTCGCAACCCACTCCCTATTAGTCTGACCGGCCGTACGTTTTGTACGAAAGAACGTATACCGTTTTGCAACGACATTTACTGTTTCCTTGAAATAGCCATCTAAAGCAGACAAAAGTTCTTCGTAGGACAGAGTTGCTACGTCGCGCCGGGGAAACAACTTCACTATCACTCGGTAGGTGGACACACCGACACAAGAAAGCAAAAACGGCTGCCGCTCATTACCTTGAATTCTGTAGGCGGCTAGATGAAAGCTGAACTGGCGGGACCACTCCTGCCAGGACTCTTGGGTTGCGTCAAAGGGTCTGAATTGAGGTGCAACAGCATGTTGTGGCGGCGGTAGCGATGAAGCGGCGGCGGCCGCATCGGTGTGCAGCGTACGTTGACCCTGGACGAGCTGTCCAAGAGCATCCAATAACGCCTGCGTCTGCTGATTCTGCAAGCGATAAAATTCGGACAGTACATCTGGAGATTGTGGCGAAGCCATGACACAAAGAAATTAGGGCAAAGTAAGACACAAGATCCTTTGTAGACTCGTCGCCATGTGATGTGTCGGCAGCTGGGCCAACACCCTATAAATAGAGGTGGCTTAAGGGCACGCGAGACTAACGCAGACGGGTGTGAAGTACTGGAACAGGATACGTAATTAATGCTATGAAGAAAAGAACGGAGCTTCTCATATACTTATCTTTAATGTCTTCTTGTACATCTCTATGGTGAACACAAGTGAGACTCTAATTACAATCACTGTAAGGCTAATGGCGCCTTGCTAGTTCGTAGCCATTAACTTAGCTGAAGGCTAATCTGTCTCTCGGCTAATGAGAGAGAAAGGCTTCGTACGTCCAGTCGCTAGCTCTGTCGTCCGTACAACTGGGCTGAGTTCGAGTCAGTCTCTCGAGACCTGCCTTGTGGTGGCGCTAGGTTTGCGATCACACAGTGGCGACATGCGGGTCCGACATGTACTACAGGACCGCGGCCGATTTAAGCTACCACCTAGGACGTGTGGTGTCTGGCTGTGACACCACATGAAAAACTGATGCAACATCTCCAGATGATGAGTTAGATGTTGAATTCAGTAAAGTTGTAAGATGATTGTTGTTGTTGTTGTTGTTGTAGTCTTCAGTACAGAGACTGCTTTCATGCAGCTCTCCATACTACCCTATCCTGTGCAAGCTTCTTCATCTCCAAGTACCTACTACAACCTACATCCTTTTGAATCTGCTTAGTGTATTCATCTCTTTGTCTCCCTCTACAATTTTTACCCTCCACACTTCCCTCCAATACTAAATTGGTGATCCCTTGATACCTCAGACTGTGTCCTACCTACCGATCCTTTCTTCTAGTCAAGTTGTGCCACAGATTCCTCTTCTCCCGAATTCAGTTCAGTACTTCCTCATTAGTTACGTGATCTATCCATGTAATTTTCAGCATTGTTCTGTAGCATCACATTTTGAAAGTCTCTATTCCCTTCTTGTCCAAACTATTTATCGTCCACGTTTCGCTTCCATACAAGGCTACACTCCATACAAATACTTTCAGAAAAGACTTCCTGACACTGAAATCTATACTCAATGTTAACAAATTTCTCTTCTTCAGGAATGCTTTCCTTGCTATTGCCAGTCTTCATTTTATACCCTCTCTATTTAGACTATCATCAGTTATTGTGCTCCCCAAGTAGCAAAACTCATTTACTACTTTAAGTGTCTTATTTTCTAATCTAATTCCCTCAGCATCACCTGATTTAATTTGACTACATTCCATTATCCTCATTTTGCTTTTGTTGATGTTCATCTTATATCCTCCTTTCAATACGCTGTTCATTCCATGCAACTGCTCTTCCAGGTCCTTTGCTGTCTCCGCCAGAATTACAGTGACATCGGCAAACCTCAGAGTTTTGATTCCTTCTCCATGGATTTAAAGTCCTACTCGAAAATTTTCTTTTGTTTCCTTTACTGCTTGCTCAATATACAGATGGAATAGCATCAGAGATAGGCTACAACCTTTTCTCACTCCCTTCCCAACCACTGCTTCCCTTTCATGCCCCTTGACTCTTATAACTGCCATCTGGTTTCTGTACAAATTGTAAATAGCTTTTCATTCCATGTATTTGACCCCTACCACCTTCAGAATTTGAAAGAGAGTATTCCAGTGAGTATTGTCAAAAGCTTTCTCTAAGTCTACAAATGCTAGAAATGTAGGTTTGCCTTTCCATACATACTCTATCTTCTAAGATAAGTCATAGGGTCAGTATTGCCTCATGTGTTCCAACATTTCTATGGAATCCAAACTGATCTTCCCCGAGGTCGGCTTCTACCAGTATTTCCGTTTGTCTTTCATGATTCTTATATTTTTCAGCCGTGACTTATTAAACTGATAGTTTGGTAATTTTCACACTTGTCAACACCTGCTTTCTTTGAGATTGGAATTATTATGTTCTTCTTGAAGTCTGAGGTTATTTTGCCTCAGACATCTTGCTCACCAGATGGTAGAGTTTTGTCAGAGCTGGCTCTCCCGAGGCTATCAGTACATCTAATGGAATGTTGTCTACTACTGAGACCTTGTTTCGCCTCGGCTCTTTCAGTGCTCTATCAAACTCTTCACGCAGTATCGTATCTCCCATTTCATCTTCATCTAGGTCCTCTTCCATTTCCAAAATATTGCCCTCCAGTACATCACCCTTATATAGATCATCTGTATACTCCTTCCACCTTTCTGTTTTCCCTTCTTTGCTTAGAACAGGTTTTCCATCTGAGCTGTTGATATTCATATAAGTGGTTCTCTTTTCTCCAAAGTTTTTTTTTTAATTTTCCTGTAGGGAGTATGTATCTTATCCCTAGCAATACATGCCTCTACATCATTACATTTGTCCTCTAGCCATCCCTGCTTAGCAATTTTGCACTTCCTGTCGATATTATTTTTAAGACATTTGTATTCCTTTTTGCCTGTTTCATTTTCTGCATTTTTGTATTTTCTCCTTTCATCAGTTAAATTAAGTGTCTTTTCTGTTGCCAAAGGATTTATACTAGCCCTCATCTTTTTACCTACTTGATCCTCTGCCACCTTCACTATTTCATCCCTCGAAGCTACCCATTCTTCTCATAATGTATTTCTCCCCCCGTTCCCGTAAATTGTTCCCTAATGCTCTCTCTGAAACTCTCTACAACCTCTGGTTCTTTCAGTTTATCCAGGTCCCATCTCCTTAACTTCCTACCTTTTTGCAATTTCTCCAATTTTAGTCTACAGTTCATAACCATTAAATTGTGGTCAGAGTCCACATCTGCCCCTGGAAATGTCTTACAATTTAAAAACTCGTTCCTAAATCTCTGTCTTACCATTATATAATCTGTCAGAAACCTTCCAGTGTCTCCAGGCCTCTTCCACGTTTACAGATTTCTTTGATGATTCTTAAACCAAGTGTTAGCTATTTGTCTGTGCAAAATTCTACCAGGTGGTTGCTTCTTTCATTCCTTACCCTCATTCCATATTCACCTGCTACTTTTCCTTCTCGTCCTTTTTCTACAGTCGAATTTCAGTCCCCCATGACTATTAAATTTTTGTCTCCCTTCACTATCTGAATAATTTCTTTTATCTCATCATACATTTCTTCAATCTCTCTTTCGTCTGTGGAGCTAGTTGGCATGTAAACTTGTACTACTGTGGCAAGCATGGGCTTTGTGTCTATTTCGGCTACAATAATGCGTTCACCATGCTCTTCATAGTAGCTTAACCATGCTCCTATCTTTTTACTCATTATTAAACCTACTCCTGCATTACCCCTACAACTTTGTATTTATAACCCTGCATTCACGTGACCTGAAGTCTTGTTCCACCTGCCACCATACTTCACTAATTCCCACTATATCTAACTTTAACCTATCCATTTCCCTTTTTAAATTTTCTAACCTACCTGCCCTATTAAGGGATCTCACATTCCATGCTCTGATCCACGGAATGCCATTTTTTTTTTCTCTTGATAATGATGTCCTCCTGGGTAGTCCCCCGTCCAGAGAGCCGAGTGGGGGGACTATTTTACCTCTGGAATATTTTACCCAAGAGGACACTATCATCATTTAATCACACAGTAAAGCTGCATGCCCTCAGGGATAATTACGACAGTAGTTTCCCCTTGCTTCCAGCCATTCACAGTACCAGCATAGCAAGGCCATTTTGGTTAATGTTACAAGGCCAGATTAGTCAATCATTCAGACTATTGCCCCTGCAACTACTGAAAAGCTGCTGCCCCTCTTCAGGAACCACACATTTTTCTGACCTCTCAACAGATACCCCTCCATTGTGGTTGCACCTACGGTACAGCTATCTGTTTCGCCGAGGCACACAAGCCTCCTCACCAATGGGCAGGTCCATGGTTCAAGGGCGGTGGGGGGGTTGTGAGATTACTAGTCTTCAATATTAACAACAACCTTCAACCTTTTAAAGTTTGTAGCATTATCCTTGTTGTTCAAGTAATCTTTAATGTGAAATATTTTCTTAATGAGCTATTCAGTTGCTGTTCGAGAACAACTAGATGCCTGGAAGTTTCATGAGTATACTAACAACTGATGAAGGAACAAAAATACATGAAGCTGTGTCATGTAAGGTTATACACAACGAATTTGCTTTTCCGCAGCACTAAAAATATTTTGTGGATCCGTGTTCCAAATGTTCAGATAATTTACAGAATTAGTGATGAACAAATATTTCTTTCATTTTGATATAAATGTTTGAAAGATTTACATTTTGCATATCTGCAAACCACTGTGAAGTACATGGAAGTGGAAACTTTATGCCATAACACATGTTAGGGTTTTCTAAAATTCCGATTACACCTGGGGCATGAGAAAAATTACTATTTAAATACCTCTGACCATTCAGTACTTAGTTTATTCTTGTCTTCATGGTTTCTGTGGGAGTGATACACAGAGAGCTGAACATTCTCTCTATAGATTCTTCACATTATACTGTTTCTGGAAAATGCTGCTTTGAGTCAAATACCTGTGACAGTTTATGCTGCCCTTATCTGTATACATTCAGGATTCCCTGTTAGCCTTATTTTGCACTTGAGCAATATTCCGGGATGGGTCCCGTGAGAGTTTTGTGAGAAATCTCATTTATACACATATTGCATGTTTCACCTATATTCTACCAGTGAACAGATGTCTGCCAACTGCTTTACCTATGACAGAACCCATGTGATCATTCAATTTCATATCCTTAGAAATTGTTACACCCTGGTGTTTGCATAAGATCACTGCTTCCAGCTCTGACTCACTGATGTTGTGGTCATAGAAAATAACTTTTTTGGTTTATTTAGTGAAATGCACAATTTTACAGTTGCGAACACTGAAAACAATTTGCCAATCTTAACACCCCTTTGAGCTCTGATTATCTAGCTCTACATATAAGGGCAACTTATAAAAAATCTACATATTATAAAAATATGTAGACAGAAAATGGTTTGAATAAACATAAACTTTGTCAAGTACAGATTGAATCTGTGTGTGTATGTGAAACTAGGTTTCAACAATTGGTTTAATTGTCAACTCCCATGCAATAACTGTGCATGTTTTGAAGCACCAGTCAAACAAAATAAAAGATTTGGAACTAGTCACCCACTTTTTTTATAGTGCATGGTTTACCTGCTGTTAGTTCTTTGTTGTTTTTTTGTGTTAATTGTTTTTTAATTTTTTTCCCCTAGAAGATGGAAGCAGAACAACATCAAAGCTTTGTCTGCGGTGTGACTACCATCAAACAAGAGTCAGTAAGTATGTTTTTTTTTGTTTTTTAAGATTGTAGCAGTATCTCAAAAATAAAACCAAAGGTAGGGAAACAAATAAGCCTTTTTAAAATGGGTTGTTGTCCAGCACAATCACACAAAATTTCAAATGGAAATTACTGGTTTCTGCAATCATTGACCAAATTCAGATCTTTTGTTGCCCAATTGTTTTCACAGCTGTGAGTCACCTCCAGTGGGTCTTGCTTTTCTGGAAATTTAGTACAAGTTTGGCAGGTTTTCTGTATTTTTATTTTTATGTCTAAAACCGTAATAAGTGCATCAATCTTTGAAGTGATATCGCATTACTTATGACTCAGATTCAACTATTTGGCACATTGTACATTTATGGGCTGACAGCTTGTAATATTTTTTGCCTTATGATGTTTTCTTATTTAGAGAATGTATTTACTTTATTTTTTGCAGCATCCCTGCAATCTTATTTTGTATGATTGCAACAACAAATCAGCAGACTGGTTCTCCCTGTCAACACATTTCTTTTTTTATTATTTCACACCCCCATAAATCTTTGACATGTAGAAGTGTCAGAGCTGTTGATGTTACTCAGATGTTCTGGTTACATCTGGAACAAGACAGTACACAAAATAAACAGGTGTTTTTTTTAAAGGTGTATAATAATTTAAGAAGTGGTAGTAATCATCTAAACAAGAAAACAGATCCTATAAAGGAGCTTGTGGAATCACATACTTTCTTAGATCTCAATTCTTGTTTACAGGAGAGGCTTAGTGTTATTACTAACCACAACAGTGTGTCCCTTTGTTCTCCAGCATCAGGAATCACACTCCTTTGAAACTAAATCCATTATTTCTTCAGTTGCTGCCATAAGTGAAAGTATGTATGATTTGAGGTGTGGGGTACCAAGAGAGTGGGGCCTTCCCAACCAAACCAGTGGTGGTCCTGAAATGTCAGTGCTAGATGTTCTACCACACTGCTGCGAGAATGTGTTGGTGTGCCGTTGTGCATCAACCTTATCTGTAGTCTTCACTGACACGACTCGTCCTTGATCAGTATTAATGAGAAAATACTGATAATGAGCACTGTTTAATCTCTGTGGCCCTATTAATCTTTGCCCAAAAACACCTGTCTTTTTGTTGTTTGAGAAACAGTGCTTATCATGTATTAGTACAGGTGGATGAGGTTTTCATCAGCCTCCATATGCTCATATTGGAAGTTTATGACACAAATTGATGTAAGCTGCACACATTATCTGTACGTGAAATGTTAGATACAAACAAAGGATCTGCACTACACACTTACTTGCGCCATCCATAGAACTGCAAGTTGCCAATTGTGATTTTGTTGCCTTGATGTCTGGTTGTGCTGGTATGGATACAGAAATTGTGTATGAAGTACTGTCTATAAAAGGGTAGGAACCGCACAGCCCACTAATCGTCACACGTTTTATAGAATTTTTGTCCGCCAAGGATGGCATGTTCCCTCCATATCAGGTGTATGGAATGGAGAAGGCTATTAACTGTTTACCCTTTGGGTTGCCAAAGAACCTTTGTAACTAGGACTGTGGAAATGTTTGGCAAACAGTTTATTAGGTGCTACTCTGAGGTGCAGATATTTTCCAGAATGAAGTTCACATACTTGAAAGTTATTTACATTTGCTAAACTGTAACATAAAATCGTATTTGCCATATCATTTGTGGAGTAGTAGGTTTCCATTGTTGGAGAGAAAAGAAAATGCACTGGACCATTTGTACTTAAAAACAGTACGAAAGTAATCTGTATAAGTAGCTAAGACACCACAATAAACACCAAGGGTTGTGAGTAATTTACTGTCTGAGTACTGACCACATCAGAGTGATGTGTACTGTTGACACACTTTATGAAGCACCAAGTGGTGACTGTGTTCACATCAGCAACCAATAGTCTTTCAGCCCCTCATGCAGATTTCAGAAAGTATGCCTCTCTTGGCACATGTTAATTGGACTTGTTTTACTTGTTTTGATGACTAACACCACTTCTTAATCTATTTGACACTTTGTTTTTAATGCTCTGTAAATGTCAATACACAGGATACAAATGCCAAAAGGAACAGCAATCATACCAGAAAATGTTAGTAATAGACTTGACAAGGTGTGGTATCTCTAACTTCATTCTTTATTTATGTCCTTTGATTGAAATAAATGTTGTCACACATGACTATCAGTGGAGATGATGCAGTGTTATCTTAAGAATTATGTAAAATAAGGAAACAAGGAACAGGAATGTGGATGTAGAGAGTGGCATCTCGATAAACAGGTCTGTCTACGGAGGATATAGGAAAGGGTACATCCATTAATTGTGTGAGGGTTTTTTAAGAAAATTTGGACCCACCTTCCTCCCTAGATGAGATGTGGTGAAACCCCCTCCCTTTCCCTCACTTGTAGTTTACCCTATAATTTTTAAATAATTAAATTTATTTGATATGTTCATGTTTTTGCTTTATACCACTAAAAATACCTAATGCAATGCTCAGAATTATTTTTATAAAACTGAATGTCATGTATTATGATAACAGATATTCTCTGAATATTCTCCACCATTTGACAGCTAATTTTGCAGAAAAAATGTAGTACATACATTTAGAAAATGTATTAAATAGTATTTATAACTCGTGATTAAAAACATTTTAAATCACTTATTTTAAACATTACAGCTCTGAGGAGTATACAGATGGACAGAAGAGTCAGACAGATGAAAAGGCTCTGCAAATATAGTATTCATAGTTTTGATGGATAGGTAAAAAACTAGTCATAAAAGACTAGTTTTTTATACGATACATTAAATCTCGTTGAACCTGTACTTACTTTGCGAATGAAAGACAACATTGTTTGTACTTTCCTTTGAACTGTACGATTACTTAGCTTTTTTCTCTCTTCATTTGTATGATCACTAGAGAGGTCACATTGGTGATCTTAGCATCCGCCCATGAATGCTTAATGTCTTGCTGGCATGATAGCATTGAGTTCAGAGGGGCCGTAAAGGTTGATGGACACTTTTATATTGTTATACAGGAGAGTAATTTTGTAAATGAAAATGTTATCCACTATAATAATGTATATTCTTTCCATTAACAAACTGATGTGAGGTTTTCATTGCCCTCCCTTCCACCATTAAATGAGATTTGGTGAGGTTTTGAGTTCAGCTAGTTAATGGACATCCCCAAAGCATGTACACTGTTAAGACAGGTACCTCAGTGTCCAGAATGTGATAAGGTGGAAAAATAGTCCTGTACATAAAACCTTTCTGATATTCACACATTAATTCCTGATCGAGGATGTAATGGAGCTTGCATTTGAAGTTGCATTTCGGGCTCAGATAGTGTTGAAAATGCAAGTTTTACTGAAGGTGAAGGCTCAAAATTTGAACTTGAAACTTCTAAAAGCAAAATTATCAAGTAGTGACAGCAGTATTACCAGCTCTGTACTGTGGACGGTTGAGCGTCATTGTGGGCTTGGCCCTCCACAGAGGAATGCTACAGTATACAAATTGCCATCATTAATTACATAAGTAATTTACAATAAAACCAATTTTATTAGGTAAATGAGTAAATTAACAGTCTTAGGCCATTTCAGAAATGATAATGAAGTGAATACCACCTTCAACTTGAGTTATGAGAAAACCAACTCCATTACATCCGTAGTGAGTGTAGTCCTCGGAAAATAATTGCCTAACTTGTGATTGGCCATGGCGATAACAAAAGGATGGAATTATTAGTTTGAACATTTTCAATGTTACGAGACATCTGTGGGTATTATTGGACTTTAAAAATAATCTAGTTGTACTGTAAAGTACTGTTACATATGGTTTCATATGTTTTATTTGAGAGTAGTTCCCTCCATTAATGCTATAAAACTGTGGTCCTTTGTTGTGAAACTTGAGGTACACTTATAAGGCACTGAGATGGAATTTCAGTACAAGTGCCGCTCCAAAATGAAAGATTCTTCAAGGAATCAACTTGCAGTCTTTGGATGAGCTAATCATCGTAATATTGTTTCACCTAGGAGTGCTAACTCAAAGATGGTTAGAGGAGAACCTGTACACAGTCTTGGAAAACTGGAAGCAACTGTCAAGTTGAAGTTGGGTGTTGTGTTCAGACACGCAAAGTCTGGGATTGGCTCCAGATTGAGCACAAATATTCTCCTAGTCACAAAGGTCGCCTCAGTATGGTTTGAGTAAATGGGAGGCAGACCCCAGTGGTGCCCCAGTGTGAATGGTCTGCTCTTCTTTTGTTGTAGAGCTGTACAGTATCTCTGCAAGCCAACTCCCTGCAACCTGCGCACAACCTGATTCCAGACATTCAACCTGCAGCTGCACAGTGAGGTGCCTAATACAGCGGGTACTGAACACTTCTTATGCTTGTGTTGCAGGAGCTGTGTGTATATTATGTAACTGAAATGAGTTGAAAGAGCAGAAATGAGTGGAGAGATCAATACGAATGAAATTGGCGTAGATAGAGTAACATGAATTATGCCAGTAAAAACTTTCAGGATATGCTGAACCTACAATGTGAAATATGTTGAAGATATGCGAGTTTGTTTTGATGGGGAACAGTCTCTTCAGTTTATGTCACTGTACGGTATTGATAAGTTTCATTTGTCATTTTTGTACTAAAAAATTCAGACAAAACCATTACAGATTTACTTTTATTGTATGGATTATTGAAATAATAGGTATGTGGGTGATTGTATCACATCCAAAAAGCAGTTATAGCAAAATTATGTTTGCCTTTTCTAATTACAGTATAGAATGAAAAAAAAAAAGAAAAATTCCAAAATAATAGTTTCACTTCACAGAATTAGCTTTCAAAACCTTAAATTATTGTCAAGATTAGCACAATGACTACTTGTTAACTTACGTAAGAATTTATACTGTTACATATGGCTTTTACTGTGTGTTTTGGAATGAGATGTTACATTATGGTTGTTGTTCATTGGGTAGCAGGCATGATGGTAGTAGTATGGCCAGCAGTATGTGAAGTGGTAACTTGAGTAGAGTGGAAACACATTCTGAATGGTAGAGTGGAAACACATTCTGAATGGTATGTCTTCAAGAAAATATAAACAAACCCAAGAATGAGTAAAATTGCATATTGGATTGAACTCAGAAATCACCAATTCCACATTTTATGCATACAAAATAGCAAAATCCAGTGCTTTAAGTAAATAATGGAATGACTACAATCAACAACAGAGGAGAACATTGATCCGTAAAGATGAGTAAAGCAAACGATATGCTTTCTACTCTTGAATAATTTTAAATTTGTTGTAAATTTTTTGTTGAGTAAACTGCATGTACAGCTAAATTCAGCATATATACAATCTCATTGATTCCCTCAAAGTAGGAGTGTTTGAAATATGATGCATTGATTTCATCCGTAATGACCCAGTTATTTAATATCGCAGCATTTAACTAACTTCATGTACATCCTTTGTGTGAGGCTAAGCCACAGTGGTCCACCGACTCTGTTCCCCTTGAGCTGCTGTTGTGTTCTGTACCACACACGTCATGGTTGCAGAACCTCAGGAAATAGGATTGTGAAATTGTAGGAGGGAACATCAGTGACAAATGAAAGTTTGAATCAGGCCAGGGCGGTTTGTCAGACAATCTGACTATTGTGGCAATTTTGTCTAGGTTCAAGTCCCAGTCTGTCACAGACTTTCAGTTGTCATGACATATTCATTTATGTTGTTTAGACCTGTTTTTTCTGTATTTTTGTAGCCTGTGTTGCACCTGTACCTCTCATTTATTTTCATTCAGGTTGAAACTGACCCATCCACATCTCCAAATCAAGAGATTGAAGACACATTCATTAAGGAAGAAACTCTGGTAAGTATCCAGATTCATCTGTCTTTACATTGTCTGCAAACCAATGTGCACAGCATGATGGTAGGTGACTTGTGTGGACATTAACTCCTCGTCTTGTTATTTCACTCACAGGTGATCCGCAAGGAATGTTACCGGCCCCCACACGCATCCTAGCCTTGTACCTTATTTGTAAGCTTCTGGTGTGCCTTGTGTGATAGAGATACAGGAATTGGGTTTCAGTCTATCTGAACTGCTGGTTTCTGAACTGGGTTGAGTGAGGTAGAACACTGGTTAAGACACTGGAGGACAGGAGTTGAGAGTCCTGTATGACCACCCATATTTAAATTTTTTGGAGTTTCCCTGATTTGGATAGGCCAAATGCAGGACAGTTCCTTTGAAAAGGTTGCATCTGATTTTCTTTCCCATCCTTTCCCTGTAAAGATCTTGACACCTGCAAGATGTTGAGCCATAATCTGTCTCACTTCCTTCCCTCTATCTCCTTCAGTCTGGCATGCTGTGGTAAAAGGAACTATAAATCAAATATTCAGAAGTATTATTGATTATTTGTCAGTAAATGGTACATTGCTTGATGTACTCTTTATGAATCACAGTTCATCCTGTACAGTGCAAGGCAAATAGGTCACTATCAATATAAGTACATCACAGGAGAAAGGAAAGATGTAAAACTGACTGTTCAGTGTTCCTGGGTAGCAATGTGCATCAGAATTTTTATTGATATAATAGAGGGAAACATTCCACGTGGGAAAAATATATCTAAAAACAAAGATGATGTGACTTACCGAACGAAAGCGCTGGCAGGTCGATAGACACACAAACGAACACAAACATACACACAAAATTCAAGCTTTCGCAACAAACTGTTGCCTCATCAGGAATGAGGGAAGGAGAGGGAAAGACGAAAGGATGTGGGTTTTAAGGGAGAGGGTAAGGAGTCATTCCAATCCCGGGAGCGGAAAGACTTACCTTAGGGGGAAAAAAGGACGGGTATGCACTCGCACACACACACATATCCATCCACACATATACAGACACAAGCAGACATATTTAAAGACCAATGTCTTTAAATATGTCTGCTTGTGTCTGTATATGTGTGGATGGATATGTGTGTGTGTGTGTGTGTGTGTGTGTGTGCGAGTGCATACCCGTCCTTTTTCCCCCTAAGGTAAGTCTTTCTGCTCCCGGGATTGGAATGACTCCTTACCCTCTCCCTTAAAACCCACATCCTTTTGTCTTTCCCTCTCCTTCCCTCTTTCCTGATGAGGCAACAGTTTGTTGCGAAAGCTTGAATTTTGTGTGTATGTTTGTGTTCGTTTGTGTGTCTATCGACCTGCCAGCGCTTTCGTTCGGTAAGTCACATCATCTTTGTTTTTAGATATATAGAATTTTTATTGAATATCATATATCTTCTGAAACCCTTGGGTTCAGTGTTGTCCACTGTACATGACATTTGGTACTGGAAAGCATTGCAAAATTAGCTTACTTTACATGCTTCCATCCATTGATGTCAAATGGAGTAACATTCTGGGTCATTTCTGGATGTACACATGAAGTATCCATCATACAGAAAAGAACTGTGAGAGTAAAGCTGGTGCCCATCCTCAAACTTCATGTACACAAATGTTTAAAAAATTATGCATAGTAACAACAGCCTCACTTATGTTTAGTATTTTATGACCTTTTGTTGTGAAGAGTTAGTCACATTATTTGAAAATAGCAGCACCCTTAAATAGGCACAAAAATGTCCTCCACTATCTCCAATATTACCATAACTCTTGCACAGAAAGTTGCAAAGTATGCTACAACAAAAATATTTGATCACCTTTATAAATTAAAGTTGCCGGTAAATAATGAAATTTTTAAAAACCAATTGAAAGCCTTTCTATTTGACAACTATGAATTTCTGAATGTGCTTGGGTTACATTTGCCAAATTTTGTTGTATATCAAGATAAAAAATCTGGTTACATAAATGGTCATAATGTAGCAGTGTTTCAACAGAAAAATGTATCCTATTTGGAAACTATTGATGTGTTCCAGATCACAGTTGAGTTGTGAATGTGATTCAAACAACACGCAAAAAGTAAAGTAAACTACAAAGGATGTTCTGAAAATACGTTTCTGTTTGAAAAACAATGACGAATCTTGATTGCCACAAACAAATACACCATGGCATCAAAAGCTATACATCTTACACTATTTTTTGACGTAGTCACCACCAATATTAAGACATTTGTCATAGAGTGCAATCAGTTTGAAGAAACCACTGTGGTAAAACTTGGTGCCTCGGGATGCAAGAAAATTTTGCACAGCCTGCTGCACTTCAGCATTGGTTTGGAAGTGACATCCCGAGACTAGATGGGGTTAGTCTGTAGGCATTCACACACTAATCCCATGTACCCATTCGCACCAGATAACAGCACACGTTTCCATTGGTGACCACATTGTCAGTGCACATCTGTCTGCCATTGTGATAGGTGCTCTAATAACCTCAGTTACGCCAGTTTACTGCTATTCTCTCTTTTCTGGTGCTCTGTGCATACATCATTCTTCCTCCACTGGCACCCCTTCTCTTTCTAAACTAGCAATGGATGTCGATTCATGTGGCACTTGTTGTGTCACCTGGTGTACCATGTTCTCTTTCAAAAACAATGACAAAAGTTGCTTTTGGAATGTCCCTTGTATATCTATACACTAAGATGGCAAGGTATTTTGTAGGCGGTTCTTTAACAGTTCCACTCATAGATGAAGCTTGACAAGAATGATTACTTGCATGCCTTTCTCTATGCCCTGCTGTAAGTTTTTATTTCTGCAGTCTCTTCAGCAGATATATATGGTGTTCAAAACGTATGTGAACATTTTGTCCTGATAACTGAGTCTTATATTTTTGTAAATATATTTCATGGGATTTTGTTATCTTATCAGTATACTTTACCCGTAATTTCAATTATTATCTTCCACAGAACAGACAGGTGTGTAACCATTTCTGCTATCCCTTTCTTTTGCACAAGTTTAATGGTCCCTGTTAGTCCAACCAGTTTTGGATCCCACACAATTAAGCAGTACTCTAATGTATGGCATAAGCAGTCTCCTTCACAGCCAAACTGAAAATTCCTGGTGGCCAATTGATGGATTAAATCTTGCCATTTGTTTTACCTAAGACTGAGCTTATCTAATAGTTCAACTTCATATCTCTACAATTTGCCTACACTCAGACACTGGTAGGACAGGTCTGACTTATGCTGTGACTCGTTAACCCCATAGTGCAACATTACTGCATTTGTTTGTATGAGACTGATATTTTGTTAAAAACCAGTTGGACATTCCTACAATTCTTTATTGAATGACTGTTTGTCATAGATACATCATTTGCTAAAAGCTGAGCCTGAAACTAATACTATCTGCTAAGCAATCAGTATATAACATGAACAGTAAAGATTCTATTACACATCCATGAGGATACCAGGTATGAAATTCAGTAACTTTAGATGCTTCTTTATCCATTCATGACATGTTATGACTGTCACATTCATGACTAGGTCTCCAAAAAAACATACTGAGTCAAAAACTTCTGAAAAGTGTTGTAATACCAAATCCAAGTCATATCCATAACTCTCACAAGGAAAGTAACCCAGCTGACATGGCTTAACCCAAATAAAAATAGTTTTTAAGTTTGGAGAAGTGTCTTCTCTGCCACTCATCAGTGTCAAATATCTGTGAAACTGTGCGTTTGTGCACAATCAATGATCAAAGGTTAACAAATTTGAATACTGCAGAAGCAAAAGTCACAAAAGGTTCATAAGAATCATAAGTGATTTGGCAAAAAATATTAACACATGCAATATTTAGTATTATATTTCCAAAGTAGAACTTCCATTTTGGGGTATTTCAGTCACCTCCTTGAATCTCCACAGTCACATTTCAGTTACTAATAGGGGAAGATTGTACAGAAACCCAGCAGCATCTATTTTGGGGAATATGAGTATTCAAGTACTGCATGTTGTTTCAAGCAAATATTTAGCTTTTTCCATATGATATCTAATTTATGAAACGTATGCTTCTGTAGTCATTGATTCGTTAACCTTTGAACATTGATAGTGTTAAAATATTAAGGTTTATGGATAAATAACCTTGATGGGTGGTAGACCATACATATCTCCTTATTTTAAACTAATTTTTATTCAGTGTTAGTCATCCAAGCTACTGTGGTTCCATTGTAGGAGTATCACGTATGGTGAGTACAGGATAGGTTTCACATCACTCACTGTTTAGGGAACCCAGACTCATTGCTGTAGAGAAGGTCACTTTGTCTCGAATAGGCCATTTGTAGTAATTTTGTGGATCAGTTCTGCTGTTTATTTATTTATTACAATTGGTGTGAACTATGTTCAACAAATAATGGTTATTAGTAATTCACTTGTGGGTTTTATGTAGGACCCAACAGGGATTAATCAATAAGTTTTCACGATTGCAAATGTTTCATTTATAAAATTATCTCATCTATTATGTTGAGGTGGAATGTATTTTCCGGTCTTTAGAGAATGTTTGGGAGCTGTGGCCCTTTCAGTTTACCAACCACTGTCGCTCAATGCTGACTGATTTGGTGTACATCTGCACCCTAGTGTAGTATCACATGTTTGACTTTATAATCTAGTGGACAGTGCAGTTGAAATAATAAAGAATGTGAGTAAGAGTGTGACAGGAGAGTGGAAGGGCTGGTTGATTAAGTGGTTTATACTTACCGGTTAACAACATTTATTAAAACAAATAAATTAGAACTAAACTTAATCATCTCCATGGGTTCAATTAAAAAGCACATTGAAGGTAGTTTAGCAACTATGGCTGCTTAAGAAAACAGGAAAATAGCAGTTGTCCCCAACTACCAAAATTATAACAAAAACCTTTAAGAATTTGGCACAACAATCCTGAAATTAAAAACTTACATTAAAACTGCCATTGGCACCAATATAAAACAGAGAAACAGTTTAACATTCAGTCATTTTACAGATATGCAGATTGAGAGATTGCCTTCACCACCTTATTCTACAGAAACTCTTCAGATATCCTCTTGAGTAGCTGGGAGTTACATTAGGATGCCTCTTGACATGGCCACATAAGTTGGTCCCATCACATTCGGCAAGACTTCCAAAATCATCCAGGGTAAAGCTTTTGCTCTATACCAGCAGCCCGGTTGCTTGTCCAGTGTCAGTGTCCCATCACTTCAGCCACAGCAATCATTCTGTCTGCCAGTCAAGTACTCTCATGGCCGGATGTCACACCGTGTGGCCACTGCAAAATTAAAAAAGGGAACTCGAGAAGACAATATTAGTGCCACCACTACACAGGATACTACAGTTAAATTAAATTGCTAAAGGTCCTTTTCTTTAGTGTTGTTACATCTCCAATTAAGGATAAATTGGAAGATAGCATGAGTAGAGGTAGTGAAGAACTAACTACGCCTTGCTTAAAAATACAGATTGTAATGTACATACATAATATACACAGTAGATGATGATTTTCTCACAGTTGCACCAGTTCATTGAACACTATTACTGAACATTGATTATCAAACAGTTGCTCCCCTTCTTTATACAGGCTTAAATTCATACACATCACTTATTACGTTTTCTTACATCATTAGTATTGGGTTTAACTTGGGATAAATATACCCAAAAAAATTCAATTACAATGTGGGTTTTTAATGTAAAGGGTGACTGGAGTTGCAAACAGGAAGAGTTGTACCATCACCTTCAATCTGGGCAACAACGTCATCATTATTTTATCTTTTGCTTTACTGACTGCCTGAAAGCTCTGCACCCAGACTCCGTCACCCTGTTTGAGGTGAGTAGGACATCTCCCCTTGTTATAATTCTGTGCTTCTTGCTCTTCAAATTAGCTCTTGCCCTCTTCCAGTAGTCTCAGATCTGCATTGTAACACTTTTCTCAGTTAATAGTGGGTTGATTTATCACAAATTTTCTAGTGGCATGTCGGGCTTACATGTGAACATAAGGCTAGCGGGATCTGTTTCTAAGACTCCTGTACCATCATGTTGATGGCAAAAACTAACCATTGAAGTGAAAGGTCTTCATATTGGTGTGCTATGTGGGCAAAACACAAATTGCGGTTGACTCATTCCTCAAATGATGGGTTAGGACAGTAAGGCATTGTAGCAGTATGTGCAGTCCCCCTTTCGAAACAGGAACCCTGAAACAGTCACGACTTGAATGATGCAGCATTAGCAGAGACTACATATTGAAATTGCCCAAGGGTACCAAACAAGGACTTTAAGCAATTTATAGTGCCATGTGCAGTCATATCACAGTTCGGAAATAACCAGCAAATGCAGGTAAAGATATCCATACAAATTAATATGAACCTATTCCCGACTTGCTACTGCAGAAGATTGTTCACATAATTTATGTATAATATCTGCGTGGGTGACGTCACTATTTCAGAAGCTAGCAGTCACTCTGTGCCGTGTACTCATCATTTGGTTACTCATTGCACAGACTTTGTAAAACTGTACCCACCCCTTAATTCCCTTGTCTGTAATGTGCCATATAAAATTTTCCAGAATTTTCAGTTGTGTTTTAAATATTCCTAAATGGCTACTGGGTAGCAACTCTCGGTAATATTTACATAGTAAAGATACTACTCCTGGGGTGAGAGGTGAAGCTATTTTGTCCTGTTTACTTCCCCTGACTGGACAGCTCAAAACATTTACAGTTAAACAGTAGGGCTTAACCTTTTCTCCTCCCTTTATCATCTCTTTAATTTCTTGTAACCTAACATTGGAATCCTGATGTTCTGCACTGTCTGTAAACAACCGCAGGAGATAGGTGAGGATAGCCACAAAGAAGTCTGCTTTGTGCTTACTGCCTCCTTGAAATGTCCACTCACTGTATGATTCAATATCCCCTTTCCCAAACATAAAATTATGTTTGTCAGCAACAGCTTTATACCCTCCACCTAAATGACACACTCTAAACTGGAGGCGGAGATCCGAATTGCTTCTCTTGCAATACACCCCATCCACCTCAGTCGTCCCCGTACCCAATAAGGGCACGGTTATCACTTTCAACAACGAATGGACGGTGCTCCCAGGATGTACGGATTTTCTGCAAAGCAAACAATACAGCCAACCTTTCCAGTCTGTAAACTGAATATAAAATTTCTAATCTTGGCAGACTGAGAGAGGTGTACCCTATCGGTCTTCTCCTTGACTAGTGTTCTAATAAAAGAAGAGGTGCTACACCTGACATAGAAGCATCCAGGGTATAATCCACCCTGAGAAAACCCTGACCCTTCCCCCTCCTCTTCTCTTGACCTTTTGTCCTGCTAATTGATTTATGACACCTCCTGCAGATAATCCACCCATCTGAGAAATCCCCACCCTTCCCCCTCCCCCTCCTCCACTCCTCTGTGGACCCCATTCAAATTTCCTTCCTTTCTTTCTCATGTAACTCAGTGGACTAGCGATCTGGGAAAAGTTAAGTGTGAATTTTTGGAAAAAATTAATCGTGCCAATGAACCTTGCCATAGCCTAGATACTCTTAGGTGGAAAACAGTTGTACACAGTCTTAAAGCAGCTTTGGTCAACAGTAGTACCCCGGGGAGAAACTGTGTGTGCCAAAAATGACATCTGTGATTGTGCAAACTTTACCTTAGAAGGTTTGACTGTGAGCCACTGCCTTATTACACACTAAGGGTCTACTCACCTTAACCTCACTCCTATTACTGGCCTCTAGTCTGTCAGAATTCTCGCTTTTCTTTCGCTCATTTGAAATGGTCAGGACTCCCACATCTAAAATGTGTACATGGCGTCCTGTTATATGTAAGGCAGTCCTTTCCGCCTCCTATAGGCACCTTTGAATCCTGTATCCCGGTCTCGGCCTTTAGATTAGATTAGATTAGATTAGATGAGATTAGATTAGATGAGATTAGATTAATTATTCATTCCATAGACCCATAAAAGAGGGAATCCTCCTGGGTGTGGAACATTTCAGATAAACACATTACAAAAATGTAATTAGAAAAACTTGAGTTTCATTAATTTTAATGATCCTCAGTCAATAAACAGTAAAATTATGTACATGAATTAAATTTAAACTTCTACTATTTACAGATTTAATACTTACATCTGCTTTCATTAAATCCATAATTCAGACATTTGCTAGTTTCTTGGCTATTACAACCAAGTATTGTCAAAAATTAAAGTAAATTATTCATTTCAGTGATCCTCAGTTAAGAACAGTCAGATTATGTACAAGATTTAAAATTAAACTTCCACTATTTACAGACTTAAGACTTACATCTGCTTTCCATACATCCATCATTCACACAGTAGGTAGTTATTTGGCTGTTACAATAAGTATAATAAATTTTCATTAATATGGTCTACTGCACTTGTTGAGAAACTCATGGGTGGAATAGAAGGAGTTGGCCACCAAAAATTCTTTTAAATTATGTTTAAATTGTGCCTTGTCTGAAACTAAACTCGTAATGGTTGCTGGTAACTTATTGAAAATATGCCTTGCTGAATACTGGACTCCTTTCTGTGCAAGAGTAAGTGATTTTAAATCTTTATGTACATTGTTCTTATTCTTAGTATTGATACTGTGTACTAAGCAGTTAGTTGGAAAAAGAGATGTATTATTTACAACAAACTTCATTAAGGAATAAATATACTGAGAAGCTGTGATTAATATGCCCAATTCTTTGAATAGGTTTCGACATGATATTCTTGGATTTACACTACTCATTACTCTTATTATACGCTTCTGTACTCTAAAAATTTTTTCTCTGTTTGTGGAGTTACCCCAAAATATGATACCATAGGACATAATGGAGTGAAAATAAGCAAAATATGCCAGTTTTTTATATTTATATCTCCTGTGTCTGACATCATTCACATTGCAAACACAGACTTGTTTAGGCACTTTAGCAGTTCGTTAGTATGTTGCTTCCAACTGAATTTATTATCCCAGTTGTAATCCCAAGAATTTTACACTCTCAACTTCTCCTATGTCCATATCATCATATTTTATACACCCACCAGAAGGAAATCTGTTGGAAGTTCTGAACTGCATATAGTGGGTCTTTTCAAAGTTTAATGACAGTGAATTGGCTATGAACCACTTATTAATGTCAGTAAAAATTTGATTAGCTGCCATTTCTAAATTTATATTTGATTTACTATTTATTGCAATGTTTGTATCATCTGCAAATAAGGCAAACTTGGCATCTGGTAATGTAACAGATGACAGGTCATTAATATACACAAGAAATAGTAGTGGACCTAGTGTGGGACCTTGGGGAACACCACATGTAATTTCTTCCCAGTCAGCTGATGTTAGATTAGATTAGATTAGATTAGATTAGATTAGATTAGATTACATTAATACTAGTTCCATGGATCATGAATACGATATTTCGTAATGATGTGGAACAAGTCAAATTTTCCAATACATGACATAATTAAGTTAATTTAACAACATAATTAAGTTAATATAACAACTTTTTTTCCCTTAATTTGTATCTAAAAATTCCTCTATGGAGTAGAACGAGTTGTCATTCAGAAATTCTTTTAATTTCTTCTTAAATACTTGTTGGTTATCTGTCAGACTTTTGATACTATTTGGTAATTGACAAAGTGGCAGTATAATTCACCCCTTTCTGTGCCAAAGTTAGATTTAATCTTGAATAGTGAAGATCATCCTTTCTCCTAGTATTGTAGTTATGCACACTGCTATTACTTTTGAATTGGGTTTGGTTGTTAATAACAAATTTCATAAGAGAGTATATATACTGAGAAGCTACTGTGAATATCCCTAGATCCTTAAATAAATGTCTGCAGGATGCTCTTGGGTGGACTCTAGCTATTATTCAGATTACACACTTTTGTGCAATAAATACTTTATTCCTCAGTGATGAATTACCCCAAAATATGATGCCATATCCAAGCAGTGAGTGAAAATAGGCGTAGTAAGCTAATTTACTAAGATGTTTATCACAAAAATTTGCAATGACCCTTATTGCATAAGTAGCTGAACTCAAATGTTTCAGCAGATCATCAATGTGTTTCTTCCAATTTAATCTCTCATCAATGGACACACCTAAAAATTTTGAATATTCTACCTTAGCTATATGCTTCTGATTAAGGTCTATATTTATTAATGGCATCATACCATTTACTGTACGGAACTGTATGTACTGTGTCTTATCAAAATTCAGTGAGAGTCCATTTACAAGGAACCACTTAGTAATTTTCTGAAAGACATTATTGACAATTTCATCAGTTAATTCTTGTTTGTCAGGTGTGATTACTATACTTGTATCATCAGCAAAGAGAACTAACTTTGCCTCTTCATGAATATAGAATGGCAAGTCATTAATATATATTAAGAGCAACAAAGGACCCAAGACTGACCCTTGTGGAACCCCATTCTTGATAGTTCCCCAGTTTGAGGAATGTGCTGATCTTTGCATATTATGGGAACTGCTTATTTCAACTTTCTGCACTCTTCCAGTTAGGTACGAATTAAACCATTTGTGCACTGTCCCATTCATGCCACAATACGTGAGCTTGTCTAGTAGAATTTCATGATTTACACAATAAAAAGCCTTTGAGAGATCACAAAAAATCCCAATGGGTGGTGTTCGGTTATTCAGATCATTCAAAATTTGATTGGTGAAAGCATATATGGCATTTTCTGTTGAAAAACCTTTCTGGAAACCAAACTGACATTTTGTTAGTACTTCATTTTTACAGATATGTGAAGCTACTCTTGAATACATTACTTTCTCAAAAATTTTGGATAAAGCTGTTAGAAGAGAGATTGGACGGTAATTGTTGACATCAGATCTACCCCCTTTTTTATGAAAAGGTATAACAAAGGCGTATTTCAGTCTATCAGGGAAAATGCCCTGTTCCAGAGAGCTATTACACAGGTGGCTGAGAATCCTACTTATCTGTTGAGAACAAGCTTTTAGTATTTTGCTGGAAGTGCCATCAATTCCATGTGAGTTTTTGCTTTTAAGCAAGTTTATTATTTTCCTAATTTCAGAGGGAGAAGTGGGTGAGATTTCAGTTGTATCAAATTGCATAGGTATGGCCTCTTCCATTAACAGCCTAGCATCTTCTAATGAACATCTGGATCCTACTATATCTACAACATTTAGAAAATGAGTATTAAAAATATTTTCAACTTCTGACTTTTTGTTTGTAAAGTTTTCATTCAATTTGATGGTAATACTGTCTTCCTGTGCTGTTGGTTGACCTGTTTCTCTTTTAATAATATTCCAAATTGTTTTAATTTTATTATCAGATTTGCTGATTTCAGACATGATACACATACTTCTGGATTCTTTAATAAATGTTCTTAATATAGCACAGTAGTTTTTATAATGTTTGATAGTTTCTGGGTCACTACTCTTTCTTGCTGTCAGATACATTTCCCTTTTCCGGTTACAAGATATTTTTATACCCTTAGTAAGCCATGGTTTGTTACATGGTTTCTTACAGGTATATTTATCTATTTTCTTGGGGAACCAGTTTTCAAATGCATTTACGAAAGTGTCATGAAATAAATTATATTTTAAATTGCATCAGGTTCACAGTACACCTCATCCCACTCTAACTGCTGTAGGCTTTCCCTGAAATTTGCAATTGTTAAATTGTTGACTGAACGTACTACTTTGCTGGACTGTTTAGTACTGCTGAATGGAGCTATGTCATATATTGTAACTAGCTGTGCACCATGATCAGAAAGACCAGGCTGAGCATTTATCTGGTTAAACTTATCTTGGTCTATAAAGAAGTTATCTATCAGTGAGCTGCTATCCTTTACCACCCGAGTAGGAAAATCAATAACGGGTGTCAAATTGAAAGAACCAAGTAATACTTCAAGGTCATTTTTCCTATTACCCTCTTTCAGAGAATCTACATTGAAGTCCCCACAAATAATAATTTGCTTCCCCCTATCTGACAGATAGCACAGCAAGGAGTCCAAAATTTTCAGAAATAGATGAAAATTTCCCGATGGGGACCTATATACAGTTACAATTATAAATGTGCCTTTATTTAATTTAAGCTCACAGGCACATGTATCCATATGTTTCTCTACACAAAACTTTTTTGTTTCTATACTTTCTGCACAATGATAACTTTGACATATATGGCAACTCCTCCTTTCTCCATATTTTCTCTAATTACATGTGCAGAGAGCTTATATCCACTTACATTTACCTTATCCATATCAGTAACAATGTGATGCTCAGACAGGCATAGTATATCTATTTCATCCTCAGCTTCTAAATCTTCTAAACAAACCAGAAGCTCATCTATTTTATTCTTTAAACACCCAATATTTTGATGAAATATACTTACATTATTTTTAATTATACTTTCATGAGAACCTTTCCTTATTCTAACATTTGCAGTACTCTCCTGTCTGAGTTTCTCATTGTGCTTAGGCCTAGTTCCTATACCAGTGGTCACATGGTGTTCAGGGAGGCAGATTATGTCAACTGAGTTGAGTGACTTTAATTCATCAATGCAATTACCTAGGACTGAGATACAGCTTGGTGGAGATAAAATTTCTGGTGATTGGTGAAAATTTATTATTGACAGCTGTGATTGGTGATCCAATGTGCTAGACTTGTGCTGTTTAATTTCTTTCCTAAACTCAAGATTTGTTTCAATCCTGACCTCTCGTAGAACTTGACATCTTTCTTTCTTACCTATCCTAAAAAAGGTGCTGCTCCAACACCTGTAACCACTGGTATTTTACCATTCATGGCAGTGCCTCCCCCCTTAAATTTCCTGCTATTACCCCAGCCAGTTTACCCTTCCCTGTCTGATTGCCTACTGCTGAAGTGTTACATAATGACACCCTTTGTTTTCTATTAGTAAGATATGGCTGAAACCACTTTCCAGTACTACCAGTGAGGCCATAATATTTTAATTTACTTAAAAGAATGCTGTGATACACACAGTCAAACACCTTTAACAGGTCACTGAATATGCCAGTTGCCTCTAATTTGTCATCCAATGAATTAAGGACATTTTCGCTGTAAGTGTAAATAGCTTTCTCAAAAGCAGAATCCTTAAGAAACTCAAACTGTGACTTTGACACGCTTGAACATAACCTTTTCAAAGATTTTTGAAAAATTTGTCAAAAGTGAGATCGGTTGGTAATTTGATGGCATTTCTTTGTCCCCTTTCTTGTGGAGAGGTATAACTTCAACATATTTAAGCCAGTCTGGAAATGTTCCTGTGACAAGTGATTGATTACACAAATAACTTAAGATATGACTAAGCTCACATGAACACTCTTTTATTGACTTCGTTGATATATCATCATAACCACTAGAATGATTTGATTTCAAGGACTTTATGATGGATTCTATTTCTTTGGGTGAAGTAAGTGTCAGTTCCGTTTTACTGAGATTGCTTGTGTGCACTGGTTTCAGATATTCCATTGCATTATTTACTGAACCTGACAACCCCATGCTATCAGTAACAGCGACAAAATACTTGTTTAAATGGTTTGCAACACAACAAGCGTTTGTTACCAGGGTTTCATTTACTTTTAGAGCTATTTGTTCCTCCTCATTTCTGGTCCTACCTGTCTCCGACTTAACTATAGCCCATATTGTTTTTATTTTATTGCTGGATGTATTTATCTTCTTCTCATACTGCAGGTGTTTCTGGATAACCTTCTTCAGTATTTTGCAGTAATTTTTGTAATGAGCTATAATGCTAGTATCAAAGGTGTCCCTATGTATCAGATGGAGTTTCCTTTTTGTCTCACATGATATCTTTCAGATTCATATCTGTGTAATGGATCGTGTACACACGTGTCTGCCTTGTAAATCCATGAATGAGTTGGCCTTTCCACAAACAACAACAAACACCTATCCTCTGGATTTACCCCTTCAACCTCTGCTTCACTCTGTGGTAAATATAATGCCTTTACTACATGCCTAATATCCCGCATGTACCGTGCTAACAGCTCCCTGTTTTCTTATACCCACCAGTAGTCCCTTTGCAATAATTCCTGCAGTATCTACAGAGAAGGTATCAGTTTCTTACACAAATAGCCCCAAAATTCACTAAGGCTACACTGTGCTATTCTGGCTGTATTATCAGAACACATTAACTGCCCTGCATGCGTTGGATATAGCAACTTATAAAAGTGTTGTCCTGTCAATCCACAGTTTTCACCTTGTTCCTGTAACTCATCTTGCGACCACAATAGGTGCTGAATCTGGCCTAAAGTGTTGACTGAAAATTTTCTACACTTGTAACAACCCAAGTGAAAAATTAGGTAAATTACCAAACAAATTAAGGCACCATCAGTCTGCTGTATTGTCTCGATATATACTGTAGAATAAGGGATGTGGCTGGAGTTACATGTGATAATCACTGATGGCCCTTGTCAAAGATAAAACTTATTTATCAATTGTCATCTTGAAACTGCCTGGCAGATTAAAACTGTGTGCCAGACCGAGACTCGAATTCGGGACCTTTGCCTTTTGCGGGCAAGTGTTCTACCAACTGAGCCACCCAAGCACGACTCACGCCCCTCCTCACAGCTTTACTTCTGCCAGTACCTCGTCTCGTACCTTCCAAACTTTGCAGAAGCTCTCCTGCGAATCTTGCAGAACTAGCACTCCTGAAAGGAAGGATATTGCGTAAACAGTTAGTAGAGCACTTGCCCGTGAAAGGCAAAGGTCCTGAGTTGGAGTCTCGGTCTGGCACACAGTTTTAATCTGCTAGGCAGTTTCATATCTGCACACACTCCACTGCAGAGTGAAAATCTCATTCTGGAAACATCCCCCAGGCTGTGGCTATGCCATGTCTCTGCAATATCCTTTCTTTCAGGAGTGCTAGTTCTGCAAGGTTCGCAGGAGAGCTTCTGCAAAGTTTGGAAGGTAGGAGATGAGGTACTGGCAGAAGTAAAGCTGTGAGGACAGGCGTGAGTCGTGCTTGGGTCGCTCAGTTGGGTAGAGCACTTGCCCGCGAAAGGCAAAGGTCCCGAGTTCGAGTCTTGGTCTGGCACACAGTTTTAATCTACCAGGCAGTTTCATATCAGCTCACACTCTGCTGCAGAGTGAAAATCTCATTCTGGAATTGTCATCTTGTCAAAGACAAAAACTGTTTGGCGATTCTGCAGAGTTACTGTCCAAATGTCACTAAGTTTCATGGTCTCTACTTTCCTATTACAATTTTGCCTATGTTTATGTATTTCAATGGCTTCTCTACATAGCTGTGGATAATAGCACATTGTTGTAGATAAAATTTTTGTTTCAGAAAACTTCACTTTGTGACTTCCTGGCTGAAGAGCATGTCCTGCTAAAGCCGATTTGACTATTGGCAAAGACTTTTGGGTTCCTTTACACATGTACCCACACTTCTCTTGGTTGCTTCTACATAAACTTTACCATATGTACACAGAATTTTATACATGCCACATGCTAATAGAGGAGGGCGTTTATCCACAGATCAGAGTGCTTGACCTATTTTCTTTGTTGGTGTAAAAACCAGTGTGATGCCATGTTCCTGTAAAATCTTTTCGATCTGATCTATTACTTTTTTAATAAAAGGCAGAGAAACTGTATTTTTCCACCGTTGTTTTTCATGCTTGTCCTTCGACCTTCCATTATTTGGTCATAGAATTCTGTTTACTTCTTTCCCTGAGTAGCCATTTTTCTTGAAAGCCTGCTGTAAATGTTTTAATTTAGTGTACAGGTATTCCGGCGTGCAGATCCTTTTGGCTCTATTGGCTGCTTTCAGTTTTCACGTAAACCATGTGCCAAACAACATGTAGCCCGCCATGTGGTCCATGGTGGTGTCAGTCTCTTGAACATGTTGATATGATTGTCCACATTCATCTTATCAGAGCTTAGTACACACTACTTCAATGCTTCACTTAAATTTTATCTTGCTTTCTCCTTAGGTGCAGTGCATCAGTCCAAATGCCAGGATGATAGCAGATAGACGACTGTACATTGTGTTGGTACCTTTACTGCCTCCATGATTGGTATTAATATTAATAATTTATTCATCTAAGAATCATTTTACTTTGTGGATTTGCTGCTGTTCTGCTGCTCCCCTTTTTTTCATAATTAAATCTCTGAAACCGTTACTAAAATAAATGGTGTACATCATCATTGTTGTATTACTTGATCTCTGAGCACTGAACTTCTCCAGGTCTGACATCTGCATCACCTGTCACATTGCAGTTAGGCAAACAGTTTCAGTTGGTCTGTATGTGGTTAGAGTGCATTTACCTTTTTCTGTTTATTAACTTTGTCCCTAACTGTGAAAGAACTGTAAGTAAAATACATAACAGATCAACATAAATACATAACGATATTTTGTCAGTTGACTGCCTCATAATCAGAATAATTCTTTCCTTCACATAAGCTAAGAATTGTACTTTCTCTCTTGTGGTCCTGTTCCAGCAAGTGTTGACTGAAAATCGTGATTAACTTAAAAATTATGGAGGCACATTTACTATGTATATCAAGCAGAAATTTGAGAGATATTTTGAACACTATTTCTGAAATCCATTATGTATCATTTCTATTTTCAGAGCCAACATATGTTTTACCAATAAGAGCAGATTATGTCTGGGAAATTTCAAAATTAAATGTCCTGTTATTGTGTCACATTTGCAGTGTGTGTTTCTATGACAGTGAGTGGTAACATAAATTCTGGTAGGCAATCTATTACTTTGGATATGAAGTACGTAAAAAGTATTTTGCATTAGTTTGAGAAGTGAGCACCCTTGCACATGTCAGTTTCCGTTTATATTTAGGAGTACTTCAACAGTTCACCCATAATTTTCCTGTCAGTAGTGGCTTGTCTGACCAGTCTGCATTTTTTGGGACACTTTATTTTACATATATCAAAGCATATTGCTAACACAGAATCTGATTTATCAGTTTCTGCTGCCTCCCGTGATACTGCTCTGCACATCCATAAATGGGCGAATGAAGCGTATATGAAAAGAAAAGAAAATCATTTTTACGTTTGGCCTGCCAATTTCTAGATCACACTCTAGTTTTGAAATTATGGAAATGAACTATTGTCATTGTTTTGCACTTGTTTTGAAGCAGTTTATTTTTTCTTCTGCAGTATTCTAGACATTGGACATAACTGTTCCTTGTAGGCACTGTATGGAAAGTATTTTCTTTTTGCCTTGGTCACACTTTGTTTCTTGTCTTACAACAACATGGCAGAGACTAAGTAAGAGTATTTTTTGCTGGAACACTCAGACAGCTACAGCTCGACATCCAGTTAACGTAGAGTCCATTATGTGTCTCTAGAAGAAACATTATACTAAAACTTAGTTTTTTCGGTGGGAATACCAAGTATACTAATTGCCGAGGGCACGAGATTATGTAGAGCCAGCTCTGCATTTGTAATTTGGTGCACAGTATAGATAAAACATTTTGATGGTGGTCATTACATGACATGTGCATGAATGCACACTTGGGAGTAACTCCTTTTCAATTTCTAAACAAGTGGGAGTTTCCTGACAGTCTCAGTAGTGCACAGGACCTCTGAAGCATCAAGAAAGAGGTGAGTGTGTCACATTGAAACTAAAAGTGTACCTCAGTTTCAGTTGTAACTTGCCAGTTAATGTGATTGCTGTAGGGTTCTTCTTGGTGCACCTAGATCACATGCTTGCTCTTTTATTATGTGACTCGAGATGGCAATATAACAGCAGCAGAAGGTGTTTTGCATTCTTCATCTCAACAGAATCAGTTTAGTGCAACTACGGCATATGGTTATCACATTGTGCCTTTGACTTCCAAGATCTCCTGATCGCACAGTGTAATATTTATTTTTGTGGGGTTTTTTGTAAAACTCCAACTATGTACCTTTACTTCCAATGACTTTGGGTGAACTGTGACACTGCCTAGCAACAGCATTGAATGCTGGAACTCCAGACTTGCTTGCAAAACTATGGGACAAGTACAACTATTATCTTGATGTTTGTCATGCTTCTGGTCGAGGGCACATGGAATATTTGTGGTAGTAATGAAAAGTTTCATAAATAAACATAATTTTAAAAAGTATTTAGAGATTTTATGCACACATATGTAGAAGACAAAACTTTTGTAACCTGATGCAAGTTAAAATTCACCTTAAGTTTCCACCTTCATTCATGTAGATGATATGATCTTGTGAAATCTGATAACTCTTTTGAAATGTTAACATATTTTTATTTTTCAGGAGTGATTTTGCTGCTATTATATGTCTGACTTTATATCCTCTCATCTTCTTTTTTTATCAGTTATTATGCTGCTCAAATAGCAAAAGTTATCTACTACTTTTTCATCTTGGTCCTATTCTAATTCCCTCAGCATTAGCTGACTTAATTCAACTACACTCCATTACCATTGTTTCACATCTGTTGATGTTCATCTTATAAAATATTTTCTAGATATTATCTTCTTTGGTAATTTAATTTCAAACTCTTTGATATCTCTTACAAAATTGCAACATCATCAGCGAACTTTCATGTTTTTAGATCTGGTCACTTAATTTTAATTTATTGAATTTATCCCTCGTTTTATCCAAAAATTAAATTTCTTGTTGGCTTCCTTTACTACTTGCTTAGTGTAAGATGGAATAACTTGGAGTACAGCATACATCCCATTCTCACTACATATTCAGTTGCTGGCCTCCTTTCGTGTCTGGTTTTTGTTCAAGTTGTAGATATGATGTGGCTTTCAGAATTTTATTCGTGATAAGTTCAGAATTCCAAAGAGTGTATTCAAGACAATATTGGCAAAAGCTTTTTCTTAACCTAAATGTGCCTTTCTTACCTCTACCTTCAAGGATAAGTCACAGAGCCAGGGTTGCCTGTCATATTCCTACATTTCTCCAGAACTCAAATTCATCCGCTCCAGTATAGTCTCCTGCCAGTTGTTCCATTCTTGTGTGCATAAAATGTGTTACCATGAGTTACGGGTTTTATGATTCAGTAATTCTCACACATGTTAGCAACTGCCAAAGTCAGCATTTAACATAATGTGCTCATCAAATGTAACATAAGATGACACAATACTTTTTCTTAGCCCTGTCACAGGTATCACCAAACTTAACATACAACTGGTAGACAAAAATTATAAAACACCAAAAACACAACACACTACCATGCCAAATACGGTGTAGGAAAACAGTTGCATTCAAAACAGCTTCCTTTTGTCTCGGTATGGATAAATTGAGGTTCTGTAAGGTTTTTACAGGAATCTTATACCATTTTTTGTGCAACTAGTTTTGAAAATTCAGGCAGTGACAATGTAGATGGATAGCGATCATGCACCCTTCTAGAAACAGACTGTAAAGGCTCAATAATATTGAGATCTGATGACCTTGGTGGCCAGGGGAGATGCAACAATTCATCTTTATGTTGTCAAAACGTGTCCTGGACAGTGTGAGCTCTGTGAACAAGGGTCCTGTTGTCTTGTAACATAGCGTCACCACTGGGGAACATTGTACCATGATATGGACCTGGTCAGCCAAAATGATCACATAATCCATGGCAGGAACACAACATTGCAGAGTAATCGTGGGACCCATGGAGTACTGTTTTATGGCTGCCCAAATCATCATCGAACCCCCTCCGTGTTTCAGACTTGGGGCATAAACTTGGCCAGAAATTGGAAACCTATGAAACAAGAGTCATCCAACTGGATCAGAGAGGTTACTTCTTTCGAAGAGAGTAGCAGTGTGTGTACTTGGTTTGAAAAGGGTGGAAGCTGGCCTGCCATATAGTGGAGGCAGAATTATTTAAGAAGGATTTTGTGATAATATGTCTTGAGAAAAATTTTGAGGAAATGAGATGATTCAAAATGCAGGAATGACAAAGCCAATTTTTAAGGTAATTCATTTTTTAATTATTTGTGACTATAGTTTTTTATTGTTAGGATGCTGTATATGGTTAAAGTTTGCTGTAGAAATTTTATAGTTGACCACATGGACTTGTGTGATAGTTAACAAGCAATTGTACACAAGAGAGTTATTAAGAAATACTTTTGCTCCTTAAGGTGTGAGAATTTTATGAAAAGGTGTATTGTTGTTATGGCTTAATGAAGCATAGTTATACTTTGAATCTTTGTTCTCATTTATAAGTTGTTCAAGTTTATTTCCTCATTTTTTATTCTTTACTTTCATGACTGTTTGCATACTTGCATTGCACGTCGTCGGTTCTGTACTGAGAAGCATTTTATGACAGATGGTAAGATACCATCTCACAATGCAAATCACATGTATGGCAAATGAAATTTGATTTTTGACAGTCTCAATATTTCTAATAGGAATGTGTTTCAGAGCGGATGAGTGTTCCGTGCGCACAGGTATGCCAATAAATTTAATTATCATCTAAGTTCGTGTCCACTGTAAGGTATAGTGAGTGTTAGAGTGATTTGTTAAAATAATGTATCAGTTCCCAGGCTTAATACCAGTAGAAGATTTCCGTAAAATGCTATCTTGTGAATTTTCAAGCAGTTTGACCAGAAAGTCAGATGCATTAATTTTATGTTCATTTGCTCAGTAATTACAGTAACAGTTCTGATACACTTATTGTTTGCAAGACTAAGTATAAATATTAGGAATGTTCAGGTCCAACATTTTAATCTGAATCATTTTGTTTTGCAGTCTGATGGCACATGCAAATTTCATTGGAAATGAATTGTTTTCTTGCAGATGAACTGTTTGACGCACCGGCAAGTCTGGATTTCCCATGGTGTAATGTGAGCTCCCAATATTTCTGTTCAAAATTAAATTTTCTCGTAGTTATGTTGCCCAGCATCAAAATTTATGCCTTTTGATATCAAAATAAACTGTATAAATCTCTCAGATACCAACTAGATGCTTACAAAGATGAGTTCAGAAGTATTACAAGAAGCTTTCAGTCTCATTACACCATTATCCCCCCCCCCCCCTCCCAGCTGGTTCTCATCTCAAAGTACTGTGAAGTGGTTTAGAATCTCTCTTTTTCTGTTGGTGTCAATGCTTAATTATTCGTCTCCCCCACCACAAGTTTTCTGTTTGTATATAACAATGTTGTTCTCTTCCTGCAGGAGCATGAAGCAGATGAGAAAGCTGGTTACATCTGCAATAACGTGTACAGAAAGAGAGAGCCATTATGTGAAATTCATCAGAAGGACACTCATTTGCTGATGCAGTGTTTACCCGCTATATGGTATCACTGCCCTGGTTGATAGACTGTTAGTCACATGATTAGGCTGACGATTGTTGCCCTGTATAAGTGGAGGGGAAAAGTCACCAATCTCATCAATGCACATTGTTTCGCTGAATTTACTCTTAGTCTCCAAAAGTCTGTCATGACAGTTACCGAGTAGGTAATTTATGGCATTAGATAAGAACACTATTGAGAATTTGCAAATGAATTTGGAGACATTTATGCAACTCAATTATTAACTTGAAGAAGAAAATCGCTAACATTATTAATAAGTATCCTTGCTATCAGTAAACAGTTATCACTGCTCTCAGTTGTGACATCCCTGTTCTTAATGATATTGCGAGAATAAATTAAATAATATTCAATATTTACAGTTTATGATTAGCATGTGCTAATGGAAAAAGTGAAGACCTTGATCTGCGTCTCCTCATTGATGATACTCTATCCACTTTGGTATCATCCTTGGCACCTTCTTGGCTATCGACTGTACAGTCTTTTCTCCCTGTCTTATGGCTTCATGTCAGTGGTTACTGCATGGAGATCTTTGTGACTTTTTGAGGATATTGTCACTTTCTCGTTATCACTTAATGGACCAGTTATTACAGTGGTCTCTTCAAAGAGCCAACCGGCAATTATATACATCTGCTGTGCTTTCACCACCCCTCTGTCAAATTGCCCTGAAGAGGTTGCAGGATATGTCTCCAGTGTGATCATCTGCACTGCAAGATCTGCTTTCCCCCTTTATTTGAGCCAACCCCTGCTGGTCGGTGGCAAGGCATACTAAAAACATTCCAAGAACTATTCAGGCTCATCAAAGGAGTATACAGTATCTCAAGCTACATCCTTCACAGGCCACCCTCTATCTATATTACCCTTTAAGTGACAAGAGGTTTTTCCCAGCCTAACAATGAAATACATATCGGTGTGTACGCTGGTAATGCCCATGAATACACCTATTCAGTTTTATACTTATTCTTAACTGTAGCATGAGTTAGCAGTAGTAAATATTCATACCAATGAATCAGGAAAAAAAAATTATACATTGCAATTCCAGTTGTTTACCAGTGGTGTATATACTTGCCAGTGTCATTTAAAGAGTTAAACACAGTAAGAGGGAATGCTGGGATCATTATGTCCCCTTAGGAATGTATGCCTCTTCATCCCACATGTATCTCAAGCTGCATAGTCTACTGTCCAGGGTTTCCTCCTTAATGGTGGTATTTCTAGTAATACATTGATTCTTGCTGAACACCGCATGGCCCACGTTGTGACAGCATCTGCATGGTCTTCTTACCTGCCTGCCACTCGAATGGCATAAAAGCAAGTTGAGGACATCCCTATGTCTTTTAACTCTCATCATGCCAAATTATACAATGAACATTTCACTGACTGAAGCTGCTTCAGGCTGTTGACTCCCCATACGCTGTGGCCCCAGGCCGTGACTCGGTTCATAATCAGCTGATCCAACATCCAAATGTTACTCAAGGACTCTACCTACTCAAGGTCTTTGACTGTATTTGGCTAGAAGATGTCTTCCCTTTGCAATGGCAAGATGTATCACCATTCCAATCCTCAAACCAGGCAAAAAACCATCATCCATCTGTAGCTAGTGACCGATTAGCATCACCAACATGCTCTGCAAACTGCTTGAACGGGTGGTAACCTAGCTATATGCTGTGTTCTCAAATTACAGGACCTTCTTTCCCCCTATCAGTGTGTTTTCTGGGAAGCACAATCCACAAACAACCATCTAGTTAGGTTGGAAAAAATAATCTGCCAGGCTTTTTCAAAATGCCAACTCCTCTTTCCAGTGTGCCTACACTTACATAAGAAATATGACACCACTGTGCTTCATTACATTTTACTTCTCCTCCACGACTAGGGCTTTGGAGGCTCCCTATTAATTTTTATTCATCAATTTTTATCATGTCAGTTGTTTCAGGGCTGTACTGATACATCACTGAGCTCTCCTTGGGTCCAGGAGAACAATGTTCGTTGGGGCTCTGCACTGAGCAGTATGCTCTTCCACATCACCATCATTAGGCTTGCGACCTCTGCCAGGCCACTGGTCACTTCTGCACTGTATGTTGTCATGTGCCCATTGCTTTTGGGGAGATGCCAAACCTACAAGTTACATATGTCCTCCCAGAGTATCACACACTTTTTGTAGATTCGATTTGTTTGCTGATATCTTCAGGATACTACAGTCGTCTATAAATGGTCCTGCTATTCAGTCTGAGCTAATAATTTTCTTCACAATGCTCAGATCCTCTTCCCTGACCATTTAATGAATTAACTAGGATGAGAGCTCATTTCTCTCCTCAGACAACATAAAATATTCATAACCAGAGTTCTACCATTTCAACGATATATTGTCAAATTAACCATTAATACAATGTACTCTACAGTGAGCACGAGGCTGCTGCTTCTCTCTGCTCTGTATAAAATGTTATTGTTGTGGTCTTAAGTCCGAAGACTGGTTTGATGCAGTTCTCAATGCTACTCTATTCTGTGCAAGCCTCTTCATCTCTGAGTAACTTCTGCAACCTATATGCTTCTGAATCTGCTTACTGTATTCATCTCTTGGTCTTCCACTACAGTATGTGTCCCCCACGCTTCCTGCCATTACCAAATTGATGTGTCAGAATGTGTCCTACCAACAGATCCACTCTTTTAGTCAAGTTGTACCACAGATTTCTCCTCTCCCCAATTATATTCAGTACTCCTCATTAGTTACGTGATACCCATTTAATCTTCAACGTTCTTCTGTAGGACCACATTTCAAAAGCTTCTGTTCTCTTCTTGTCTAAATTGTGTATCATCCGTGTTTCACTTCCAAATGTGGCAACACTCCATACAAATACTTTCAGAAAAGACGTCCTTACACTTAAATTTGTACTCGATGTTAGCAAATTGCTCTGTTTCAGAAAAGCTTTCATTGCCATTGCCAGTGTACATTTTATATCCTCTGTACATCAGCCATCATCAGTTATATTGCTACCCAAATAGCAACACTCATCTGTTACTTTCAGTGTGTCATTTCCTAATCTAATTCCCTCAGCATCACCTGATTTAATTTGACTACATTCATTATCCTTGTTTTGCTTTTGTTGATGTTCATTGTATATCATCCTTGCAGGACACTGTCCATGCTGTTCAACTGCTCTTCCAAGACCTTTGCTGTCTCTTAACAGAAATACAATGTCAATGGCAAACCTCAGAGTTTTTATTTCTTCTCCCTGGCCTTTAATTCCTGCTCCAAATTTTTCTTTAGTTTCCTTTACTGCTTGCTCAATGTAAGGATTAAATAACAGTGTAGATTGGCTACAACCCTTTCTCACTCCATTCTCAACCACTGCTTTCCTTTCATGCCTCTCGACTTTTATATCTACCACCTGGTTTCTGTACAAGTTGTAAATAGCCTTTAGCTCCCCGCATTTTATCCCTGCTTCTCTCAGAATTTCAAAGAGAGTGTTCCTGTCAACATTGTCAAAAGCTTTCTCTAAGTCTACAAATGCTATAAATGTAGGTTTGTTTCCTTAACCCATCTTCTATCAGAAGTCATAGAGTCAGTATTGCCTCCCGTGTTCCTACATTTCTTCAGAATCCAAACTGACTTTCCCCAGGTTGGCTTCTACCAGTTTCTCCGTTCTTGTGTAAAGAATTCGTGTTTGTATTTGACAACCATGACTTATTAAATTCATAGTTCGGTAATTTTCACATCTGTCAGCACATGCTTTCTTTGAAAGTGGAATTATTATATTCTTCTTGAAGTCAGAGACCATTTAGCCAGTCTCATACATCTTGCTCACCAAATGAAAGAGTTTTGTCATGGCTGGCTCTCCCAAGGCTGTCGGTAGTTCCAATAGAATGTTGTCTATTCCTGGGGCCTTGTTTCAACTTAGGTCTGTCAGTGCTCTGTCTAATTTTTCACACAGTATCTTATCTCCTGTATCATCTTCATCTATGTCCTCTTCCATTTCTATAATATTGCTCTATAGTACATCTCCCTTGTATAGACCTCTACATACTCCAGCCACCTTTCAGCTTTTCCTTCTGTGCTTATGGCCAGTTTTCCATCAGAGCTCTTGATTTGATATTCATGCAAGTGGTTCTCTTTTATCCAGAGGTCTCTCTAATTTCCCATAGTGACAGGGTATGTCAAATACATTAGGTTTTACTTAACATTAATTGGTAATACAGGCTCTTTGGTTATTGCTTGGCGAGGCACCATAACACCTTCCATCAGCAACTGCACAAAATAACATATCCACAACAGCAAGTTACAACATCCATGCACCACTCATGCCCAAGGGAGACGCAACTGCTTATATTGTTGGCTCTAGGTAAACAGAAGCCCAGCCAAAATGTTTTGCTTCACTCTAGCTCAGTTAACGTAAAGTAACAGTTCTTCTGCATATTCATGTATAGTCTTCCATTTCTCAAAGAGCCTAACATTGTACCATGGCATTTCCTAATGAAATGTCATGGTATACAACAATCTCAAAGAATTTTGCATGTAGTGTAGCTCGCAGTCTGTAACCTTGGCTGAATCCCTGGTAGCTGAGTGGTCAGCACGGCGGAATGTCATATCTAATGATCTGGGTTAGATTCCCGGCTGGGTCTGAGATTTTCTCCACTCAGGGACTTGGTGTTGTGTTGTCCGTATCATCATCATTTCTCTCCCATCGACACACAAGTTGCCGAAGTGGCATCAACTCGAAAGACTTGCACCAGGCGAACGGTCTACCCGATGGGAGGCCCTAACCACGTGGAATTTCCATTTACCTTGGCTGAATGCTATCTCCAACATGCCATCCAAATGGCTCCTGCTCAGATCCTTTCCCATGGGTTGTAATTCTGTCTGGTGAAAGCACAAGTCATGCCATTCTGTTGTCATACAACAGTGCATTTAACTTAGAGCTGTACTTGGGTGTCTACTGTTGGGGTGTTGTTGCACAGTCCTAATTTTTAAAACCCTTCTTTGATGAAAAGTGGACATGCTGTCCAATATTCATCAACTAAAAACTAGCTTCATGGGAAAGATTAATGAGCTCTGCATATTTGCCCATAACTCTTTGGGTGTGAATCACACCACTCTACTCTTTATTTATCAGACTCTGGTCTCATTCCGATTGAGCTACAGTTGCTGGACTCATGGCTCAGCTGCAACTTCAGTTTTGAGTTTGTGGGAGCCAGTTCATCATCATGAAGTGAGTGGCTACTGGTGCTTTTTGGACTAGTCTGTTAAAAAGTCTCTTTGCCAAAATGGAAATTTTCCGTCTTCAATTGATTGCTAGCAGCCCTTGCTCACTTCTGTGGGAGCCAGTTCATCATCATGAAGTGAGTGGCTACTGGTGCTTTTTGGACTAGTCTGTTAAAAAGTCTCTTTGCCAAAATGGAAATTTTCCGTCTTCAATTGATTGCTAGCAGCCCTTGCTCACTTCTGCAATCACCATCCAAAAACTTCCCAGTTATCCAAATTCTTAAAGTCTTTTTGCATAGAAGGGGTGTTGACCCCAAGACATTGACTCTCGGGTGGCATTACCAGTGGAAATGTGGTTCAAAGCCCTTTCTGCAGTTCCTCCCCTTTCGCCCCCTCCTTCCACCCTTCCTCGGTTAGTATTCAGACCATGAATTGGAACTGATCTATTTTCAGTTCCGTAAGTTTGTTGCCCCCACGACCCTTCAGTGTCTGTTCCTCTTGATGCTTCAGGAGTATTAGGGTCCTACCTTCATTTACCCTGACAGCTGTGAAGCCATGGATACATCTCCAAGTGGTCAGGAACAACATTTGTTTGCTGGATCAGATAGTCTTTATTATGACAGAGATGATGGTCATTGACAGAACCCTACATTATATTAAACAGATCTCCCTTGAAAGTCTTTTAATTTGTATTATCTCAGTGAGCAATCTCCAGGCTATTGATCGATGTTACTCTTGTCACCCAGTGATATCTGCTGTTGCTGGCTTTCTCTTGGGCCTCACTCATACTGCCTGCTAAGTTGTTTTTTTTTCGGGATCCCAGGGCATATGGGTATCCCAGAGAATGAACTGGCTTTCCATTTGACAAGATGCAATCACTTCTCGTATATTTGCTTTGATGATTGCAGGAACAGAGTTGCGTATGCAGATAAGACCTGTTCTCACTTGAAGTTGGAACATCTGGTGGATTGCTGCCTCTTTTAATAAACTTTGCACCATCAAGAAGACTACTGCAGCATGACGCTCATACTTCTATTCCTTGTCCTATGTTTTCACCACATTGATACTTTTATTTTATGTAATGAAGCACCACCACATTAAGGTTTCAGAACCTTACAGACAGTAGCTCACATCATCATGGTATGACTCCTCCTTCTCACTCTTTGTGCCAAGCATTGTCTTCCAGATCCATTGCCTCTAATATTGTTAGACAATTCATGGAAAGCTGATCTGGTTCTGTGTTTTCTACATGAAAGCGGTTTTTATTCTCGGAAACATTTTAAACTATTGCTGGGGTGGGGACAGTGTGAATGGGATTGGGTTATCTCCCACTGCTTGCTGGGCCTGGGGTACCCTCAACCCTGTGTCCTTTACCGTCTACCTTTGTCATTCCTCTTTCACTCAGTTTTAATCATATTTCAATGGGGTTAGCTCTTTTCAGTGCTGCATCCCATGTAACTTTATAAGGGTAGCACTCTGACGAACACAGCGTGTTAAGGGTTTCTTATCTTTGATGTTAGTTTATGAGGAAAGACAGTTGAGCTGGTTTTTATGTTCCCTTCAGAATAGTTGTTATTGATCCCGTCTTTAACACTTTTGCTGTAACGGAGCTGGGGTAGGACAACTATGGCTGGGAAAGGCCCCATTATATGCTTAGTGCCAGGAAAGACTCACCTGGCCCCACCCACATACTGACCTGAATATTTCCCTCACCTTATTTTATCATTGTCAGTCCAACTGATGTTCTGTGCAGTTTTAGACATCTCACTTGCATTATTATGAATTTCCATGCTAGAATGCATTCCTTACTCCATAACTGTTATAGCCCTTAATTGATTGGTGGAGGTCAGGTGCAAGTGAGGTTTCTATAACCACAGATGAATGCTGGGGCCATCCTCATCTACTCGTTGAGCTGTATTTTGGCCTTACAAATTTACATCTCTTTAAATTACATTTTAGCTCCAGCCTCAATGTTGTTTCAGTGACTCGATTTTACCATTCCTGCATACTTTCATAATTCAGTCAAATTTCTATCCGCTGTCACAACTCTAGATGACCTGTCTCTTTACCGTAGGGCTGATGATCTCATTGTTTAGTCTCTTAACCCTCCAACCAACAAACCAATACTCCAGAAAATCCACGGCATGGCCAGCAGTGCTTCCCCGTCCGTTATACTGATGAGACCTCACACCACTGATTTCCATGTAATTGGATCCACCATAGAAGCAAACAACACAAAGAAATTCCATTCCAAAGAAGAGGTACACCACTTGGTGAACAATTGGTTGCTAGAATATCAAATAATTTTTTTCCACAGGCTGTGAACAGAAACAACATTAGTAGGTCTAGAAAAAAAAAAACTTACGACATTGTTGTCTGTGTACACTCTATAGAGTTATAATGTTATCTGGGATAAACTGCGGGGAGTAAAAGGTTGTCTACAACATATTCGACAACCGTACTGCAGCCCTGAATCAAAACACGTGAATGGGAAGCAGTAGTTGAGAAAGGAGTGAGACAGGGTTGTAGCATGTCTTCCAGGTTATTCGATATGACTTGGAGCAAGCAGTAAAGGAAACCGGGGAGAAATACGGAAAAGAAATTAAATTTGTGGGTTTGGTATTTGTCACTGACATTGCAATTCTGTCAAAGACAGTGGAGGACTTTGAAGATCTGTAGTCAAATTAAATCAGTTGATGTTGAGGGAATGAAATTAGGAAATGATGTGCTAAAAGTTATTGCACTGCAGAAAGATATACTGGGTGAATACAGGGTGTTACAAAAAGGTACGGCCAAACTTTCAGGAAGCATTCATCACACACAAATAAAGAAAAGATGTTATGTGGACATGTGTCAAGAAACGCTTAATTTCCATGTTAGAGCTCATTTTAGTTTTGTCAGTATGTACTGTACTTCCTCGATTCACCGCCATGATTTCATACAGGATACTCTACCTGTGCTGCTAGAATATGTGCCTTTACAAGTATGACACAACATGTGGTTCATGCACGATGGAGCTCCTGCACATTTCAGTCGAAGTGTTCGTACACTTCTCAACGACAGATTCGGTGACCGATGGATTGGTAGAGGCGGACCAATTCCATGGCCTCCATGCTCTCCTGACCTCAACCCTCTTGACTTTCATTTATGGGGGCATTTGAAAGCTCTTGTCTACTCAACCCCGGTACCAAATGTAGAGACTCTTTGTGCTCGTATTGTGGACGGCTGTGATACAATACGCCATTCTCCAGGGCTGTATCAGCGCATCAGGGATTCCATTCGACGGAGGGTGGATGCATGTATCCTCGCTAACGGAGGACATTTTGAACATTTCCTGTAACAAAGTGTTTGAAGTCACGCTGGTACGTTCTGTTGCCGTGTGTTTCCATTCCATGATTAATGTGATTTGAAGAGAAGTAATAAAATGAGCTCTAACATGGAAAGTAAGCATTTCCAGACACATGTCCGCATAACATATTTTCTTTCTTTGTGTGTGAGGAATGTTTCCTGAAAGTTTGGCCGTACCTTTTTGTAATACCCTGTATATAATTTTTTAAAAGTTTTTCGCAGCCAGCACTGATCCAAGCCAAGACAGGCTTGAGCTCAGTATCACAACAGGAATGTCAGGAATATCAAACAGGCAAGAGAACCAGAACTGCAAATATTGTGACTCACAACCGAGGTCATTGCCACACATCAGTCGAACAAGATGTCAGAATTGGCAGTTTGGCAGTATGACTTTGCTTTGGAGGTAACATAATGTCATTCTGACAGCAATGCAAGGTGCAGTAACTACATGTAAATCTTACACAAAAATGCCTTTCAACCTGCTGACATTGGAGTAGGTGCCAAGCCGAAGAGCTGCAAGCCACAGTCGAGACTTAGAGGAGTGGTTAAGAATGCTGACGAGCCCAGAAAACTGGGCCACATTCAGTCATCCTCGCCGAGGGATAATGTCATTACCTCCCACTGTCAGTTATACTTGGTCTCCCGAGCCCCTCTCCATTCCAGTTGCAGTGAGCCAGCACAGAGGCAGGACCAGTGACTCTCATGCTGACACCATTTGCCAGACGACTACTACCATCGAGACTGCAGCCAGCCCCGTCTGCTGAACTTAACTGCTATGAACTGCTCACTTCTTCTCTGCTGATGTGAAGACTTGGAGTCTGCTACCACCAGCTTGCTAGGGGGAAACTGACGGTGTTTGGCACACTGTCAAACTGTCACTGTATTGGGGAGGCGTGATAGTTGCTGCTACCTTCACTTGCATTTGTAAGTGGACGCTGGCATCCACTGCCTTCCTCCGGTGAATCGACACTACCACCACTGTCATACCGTACAGAGCTACTAGAAGCTTTCTAGAATGCTCATTAGCTATCCACGAGTGTGCCCTAGTAAATTGTGTCATCAAGCTGTAGGGCACCACCACTGGACAAACGATGCCTGCTGCCAGTTAGGAAAGTGGCCTGCATGACACCACTTCCCACTGTGCTAGCAGCATTGACCTCACTGACCGCCTCAAGACTGCTGAGATGGATGAGTCAACACATTCCAATTCTGCATGCCGCCTCCACTGACCTCGCTGGTGCCAAGGAGATGATTATTCGATTGTAAATAATAACTGTCTAAACTGCTAATGCTGTCTATCTCATTAGCAGTCAGTGTGTGTGACAGGTGCTCACTACTGTGCTCCACACTTCGTCATCCAGCATCTGTAAAGGTGACAACCCACCAACTCTTACAGAATGATAGATGACTTTTCCTACTTGGGCAGCAAAATGAATGACAGAAAGAGGACATAAAATGTAGATTTGCAGTAGCCAGAAAAGTGTTTTTGAAAAAGAAAAAAATTGTTAATATCTAATATATATTAGTGTTATAAAGTCTTTTCTGAAAGTATTAGTCAAGAGTGCAATATTATATGGAGGTGAAATGTGGAAAATAAACAGCATATATAAGAAGAGAACAGAAGCTTATTAAATGAGATATTGCAGAAGAATGTTTAAGATTGGGTGGGTAGATAAAGTAAGTATTGTTGAGGTACTGCATAGATTCGGAGAGAGTAAAAGTTTGTGGTGTAGCTTGACTAGAACAACATATTGGTTGTTAGGACATGTCCAAAGGCGTGAAGCAAAAGTTAATTTGTATGTGACAGCTAAGAATTTTAGACAAATTCTGAGGTTTGACAGTAGTGAATTTAGATGGATGTAGGTTTCAATAGATATATTGATTTAGAGAGACATGCACAGGGTAGGCTAACATAGACCTGCTGCTTCTTTATTATTTTATTTGTTTGTTTATTTCATAAAATTTGATGTTTTTGCTATGATTGTTCTCTCATAATAACCACACTACCTGAAAGCAAAGAATTATTTTGCCACTTCTGTGTGTTGTAGCAATCCTAGAGTTAATTCAGGTGGAGGTTGAGTCGTTACAACAGTGCACATGTAATATTAGTTTATTTTACTATAACTCTTTAATATAGAATATTTAGACTGAGCGAGGTGGTGCAGTGGTTAGCTCATTAGACTCGCATTAGGGAGGACGATGGTTCAAATCCGTGTCCAACCATCCTGATTTAGGTTTTCCGTGATTTCCGTAAATAACTCTAGGCAAATGCCAGGATAGTTCCTTTGAAAGGGCACGGCCGACTTCCTTCCCCATCCTTCCCTAATCCAATGAGACCTATGACCTCACTGTTTGGTCCCCTCTCCCATATCAACCAACCAACTTAGATGCATTAGGTGTTGACTTGAATGACAATATATGTTTATAGATGGTGCAGAGTACATAAAGAACTGTTTATATATGACTACTATACACTGACTAATGATACTGGCACAGCTGTAAGAAAACTGTGTTATTGTGGGGACTTTGTGAAAAAGCCATCTAGATTGTTTAACATATTTCTTTACTTATAATGCTGTATTGGCTGATGCCATGATGTGGTCAAAACTTGAAAATTGTAAAACAATGTCCAGTATCCATTCCAGTAAAACATCTGCGTACGTGGGACGTTATTGAATGTGATATTGAAAATTGTTTTTCAAATTTCAAAGTTTTGACCTGACGAGAGCAGTAACCAAAATGAAATTAAAATAATGAAATATGATAAGCGATCTAAATGAGTTTATTCTCAAAACAGTTTTCCTTGACCATTAAACTGTGTCAGCATTGCCAGTTCCTAAATGTTGATATTACGTTCCAACTATTTATAAGACAGGCTACCCATTGTATGCTCAGTTTCCCTGTTGAGTGTCATGCTGAGTGATGGGGTGCACATTCACATTCTTTCTAGTGTGGGTATACCACCATTTGACATTCCATTGACATCCAGGTTATTTGGTGATAATCCAACGTTAATGGCTTATCTTTAATGTGTTTGAATAGCTGTGTTATCTGACTGTATTGTACTTATGACACAGTATAAATTTTGTTCGTGATTCTTGTGTGGTATGATCACTTCCACAAACACATTTATTAAAAGAAAACGAAAGGAAGTGAGCTGATCATTTCTTTGTGCTTTTGCTGGAAAGTTTGTTATTTCCTGTCCCTCAGCTTATGTAGCATTTGTAACTGTTTCAGGAATATTCACCTTCAGATGATTTTCCAGGGCCTAGCACTCAGGATAGTGGGAAAATGGAGGATGAGGAATGTGAGGAGGATATGGAGGATGCAATGAGCGAGGGCGATGGTGAGGTGAGTTCCGTGTGACCTGTCCACTGTTGGTGTGTTGGTGGCAGCCATGTGAGACTAGTAAGGTCAAATTGCTGCCTGTGGAGTGTTAGATTTGCTTGTGAATGTTAGGGACAAAAGACAGGAAAAGATGTTACAGCCATTGCTGTTTAGTTCTTATACTGATGTGTACGGAGTGTCTAGAAAGGACAATTTTTCTCACAGGAGGCAGTGCTGGGCATAACTATAAAAACAGTTCTGTTAACAGTTGTGCAAAAGCAGAAACTTGTGTAGATATGGGCCATCTCACTCCTGCTGAGAAAGCCAGTACTTAGTGGTGTAGGAAATCCTCCAGTTGACGCACAGTGCTCATTCTGTATTGATTGTGTTTGTCTCTGTACTTAATGCTGTTGTCAGACAATCCATTCTATATTAGTCAGTTTGATGTTATGCTGGCATCAGAACAGTATTACTGATCCTGTGAAGTGCGAACAAGATAAAGAGTGACATGGAATCGTATTATTGCATGGCAGACATGATATTCTGCTGCAGTTTAACCAGTGGCATTAATTGACAAGCAGTTGGTACACAGAGTGAACATCATACTTGGTGCCCTATTCTGTTTGTAAAATGTTCAGGAGACTTCCAGAAATGGGTGCATTCACAATAAGAATGAGGGACTGTAGTAGACCTCACACAGTTTGCACACCCTTTATGGAGCATTGCAGTGACTGATTTTTGTAGGATAAGTATGCAAAAATTGGAGCTACTGAACACATAAATGACACTTTCACATGGTCAGTGCTTTGCAAGTGCAACTTACATTTTATTTAAGGTTGAGACAAGATTCACACTGAGATAATAAATAAGCACAATAACCACATGTGAATAGAAGAAAATTATCAAGCAATCGTGGAAGCAAGGGATCAAGTTCACTTTAGTGTCAGTATGTTGTCAGGAATTGTAGGTTACAGACTCATAGCACCATAAACTTTACCAGACAAATTACAAATTAACAGGTGCTGTCTACCACCAATTTGTGTGTGCTGAATATCCATGCTATTGGATAATGCTATTTATCCTGTAGATAAGAATAACTATTTCTCTTTTATGACTGAATTTCCATTATTTTTCCAACAAAACACATTTCACCTAGTTGTAGCAGGCACCTTCAGTGATATACAAACATATAAAAGAGGTACTTATTTAACACAATTTATTGCCTGCTTTTGTCTCTCCTATTATCTTCATCCATTTGCTGTTGTATTAGAACTTCTTGACTCGAACCTGATTGATAAGTTTTAAATCAATTGCATTTCACAACTGTGCTGTTGACTGCATTTAACCTTGCTATTGCAGCTACAGATAGGCATAAAATACCTGTGGTTTAACAGCCCCTGCACACCACAGGCCTCAATATGGTATTGAGTGCAGCGTGAGCAGTAACATGAAATTTGACTTACATTGAATGAGTTTATACGATGGATGACAAGTCAAGAGGCAGCCACAGCAACAGGCTATTGCTCTGTTTAAAATTTCCAAATTTCATGGAACATGGGAGAATATAGTATTAAATCTTCCCACTGACTTACACAGTCAGCAAACTCATTGCATTTGAATGAACTTGTGGTAAGGATTCTTATGTGGTATGTGTTCAGTGATGTTCCTTCTTTTCTCTTCCTGGTGTATGCAGAACAGTAAATTAATTGTAGTAATATAGATAATGGATGATGAGTTGTGCCATCTGGGATTATTTTATTTCACAATCTGATAATGTTTTGCCTAATAAATAATTTCCTCCATTGTTGTATTCATGTCATTTAACTGTAATGTTAATACCAGATATTTTATAATGTGTGAAATTGAAGGATGTATACAATTCAGTTCTTGATATCAAACAAATAGACTTACCTTGCTAGTTTTGTACAAGCAAAATAATATTTCCAAAGACTAGAAAAGCTGTGGAAGAGTCTATATCGAACTGTTGCTGGCAATATAGTATTCTTGAACACTAATAATGCCCAAGATTTGTGCCTAAAATTTGATTTTTTATTCCCCTGTGTTTGACATCTATTTGTTTCTCTTTCTGTTATTGAAAAATTGTCTGCTGAAATTTACACTCGGCATACAAGTGACAGTTCAGATGCTTCCTGATGACAGCATATATTTATGTTGTTTGCTTAATGTTTTTATTTCAGAATTTCTAATTATGATCAAATATATTTCATTTGAAGGTCATAGTTTTCGGCATTCACTGTTAGCTTTATTTCCAGTCACTCACTATGACTGTAATTACAATGACCGGGTTATTTCAAAATGGAAGATTTTTGTGTAACTACGTGCCAAAAAAATTAACCATTCTATCACATATATGAACCATGGACCTTGCTGTTGGTGGGGAGACTTGGGTGCCTCAGCAATACAGATAGCTGTACCATAGGTGCAACCACAGCGGAGGGGTATCTGTTGAGAGGCCAGACAAATGTATGGTTACTGAAGAGGGGCAGCAGCCTTTTCAGTAATTGCAGGGGAATCAGTCTGGGTGATTGACTGATCTGGCCTTGTAACATTAACCAAAATGGCCTTGCTGTGCTGGTACTGCGAACGGCTGAAAGCAAGGGGAAACTACAGCCGTAATTTTTCCCAAGGGCATGCAGCTTTACTGTATGGTTAAATGATGATGGCTTCCTCTTGGGTAAAATATTCCGGAGATAAAATAGTCCCCCATTTGGATCTCCGGGCAGGGACTACTCAGGAGGACGTTGTTATCAGGAGAAAGAAAACTGACGTTCCACGGGTCGGAGTGTGGAATGTCAGATCCCTTAATCAGATAGGTAGGTTAGAACATTTAAAAGGGGAAATAGATGGGTTAAAGTTAGATGTACTGGGAATTAGTGAAGTTCGGTGGCAGGTGGAACAAGACTTCTGGTCAGGTGAATACAGGATTATAAATACAATATCAAATAGGGGTAATGCAGGAGTAGGTTTAATAATGAATAAAAAATTAGGAATGCGGGTGAGCTACTACAAACATGAACACATTATTGTGGCCAAGATAGATACGAAGCCCACACCTACCACAGTAGTACAAGTTTGTATGCCAACTAGCTCCACAAGATGACAAAGAGATTGATGAAATGTATGATCAGATGAGAGAAATTATTCAGATAGTGAAAGGAGATGAAAATTTAATAGTCATGGGTGCCTGGAATTCGATAGTAGGAAAAGGAAGAGAAGGAGACATAGTAGGTGAATATGAAATGGGGGCAAGAAATGAAAGAGGAAGCTGCCGGATAGAATTTTGCACAGAGCATAACTTAATCATAGCTAACACTTGGTTCAAGAATCATGAAAGAAGGATATACACATGGAAGAGGCCTGGAAATACTGTAAGGTCTCAGATCAATTATATAATGGTAAGATAGAGATTTAGGAACCAGGTTTTAAATTGTAAGACATTTCCAGGGGCAGATGTGGACCCTGACGACAATCTATTGGTTATGAACTGTAGACTAAAACTGAAGAAACTGCAAAAAGGTGGGAATTTAAGGAGTTGGGACCTAGATAAACTGACAGAACCAGAGGTTGTAGAGAGTTTCAGGGAGAGCATTAGGGAACAATTGACAGGAATGGGGGAAAGAGATACAGTAGAAGAAGAATGGGTAGCTTTGTGAGATGAAATAGTGAAGGCAGCCGAGGATCAAGTAGGTAAAAAAGACGAGGGCCAATAGAAAACCTTGAGTAACAGAGGAGATACTGAATTTAATTGATCAAACGAGAAAATACAAAAATGCAGTAAATGAAGCAGGCAAAAAGGAATACAAAGGTCTCAAAAATGAGATCGACAGGAAGTGCAAAATGGCTAAGCAGGGATGGCTAGAGGACAAATGTAACGATGTAGAGGCATATATCACTAGGGGTAAGATAGATACTGCCTACAGGAAAATTAGAGAGACCTTTGGAGAAGCGATTCTTCTTGGTGTTTTAGCTCTCTGGGGCACTCTGGACTGCTCTCTGGGGTACTCTGTGATGCTCTCTGGGCTGCTCAATAGATGTCGAGCACAGTCTCTGATTGGTTGTCTTTTTTTTGGCGCGCGATTCAAATAAGGTTGAGCAACACGCCACTAGTATTACTTGATGGTGTGTTGCTGGAAAATTCATTTCCGGTGCGATTGCGTAAGCTGATAAGAGTCCACATCCGCTGCGTGCGCCAGGACTGATGCTATAAATAGCACACTGTTCTGTCTAGCGCATTCACTCGGTTTGAGTGTATAGCCACTGAGGCACTGCTTCTTACAATGATGTGTAAACGTTGTTTTCGTCGTCGCCGGCGAATGCTGATTTACAAATCACTTGTCAATGTGGACGGCACTCCTGGTGCTTCGACATCTTCTGCGAAGGGTAAAAAGAACGAAATAAGAGGAGTAGGTAAAACTACTCAATTACTTACTCAATTACTTGCATGAATATCAAGAGCTCAGATGGAAACACAGTTCTAAGCAAAGAAGGGAAAGCAGAAAGGTGGAAGGAGTATTTAGAGGGTCTATACAAGGGAGATATTCTTGAGAACAATATTATTGAAATGGAAGAGGATGTAGATGAAGATCAAATGGGAGGTACGATACTGCGTGAAGAGTTTGACAGAGCACTGAAAGACCTAAGTCAAAACAAGGCCCTGGTAGTAGACAACATTCCATTAGAACTACTGATAGTCTTGGGAGAGCCAGCCCTCACACAACTCTACCATCTCATGAGCAAGATGTATGAGACAGGCGAAATATCATCAGACTTCAAGAATAATATAATAATTCCAATCCCAAAGAAAGCAGGTGTTGACAGATATGAAAAATACCGGACTATCAGTTTAATAACCCACAGGTGCAAATACTAACACGATTTTTTTACAGACGAATGGAAAAACTGGTAGAAGCCAACCTCGGGGAAGATCAGTTTGGATTCCGTAGAAATGTTGGAACATGTGAGGCAATACTGACCCTATGACTTATCTTAGAAAATGGATTAAGGAAAGGCAAACCTACGTTTCTAGCATTTGTAGACTTAGAAAAAGCTTTTGACGATGTTGACTGTAATACTCTGTTTCAAATTCTGAAGGTGGCAGGGGTAAAATACGGGGAGCGAAAAGCTATTTACAAGTTGTACAGAAACCAGATGGCAGTTATAAGAGTCAAGGGGCATGAAAGGAAGCAGTGGTTGGGAAGGGAGTGAGACAGGGTTGTAGCCTCTCCCTGATGTTATTCAATCTGTATATTGAGCAAGCAATAAAGGAAACAAAAGAAAAATTTGGAGTAGGAATTAAAATCCATGGAGAAGAAATAAAAACTTTGAGACTGTAAAGGACCTGGAAGAGCAGCTGAACGGAATGGACAGTGTCTTGATAGGAGGATATAAGATGAACATCAACAAAAGCAAAATGAGGATAATGGAATGTAGTCGAATTAAGTCGGGTGATGCTGGGGGAATTAGATTTGGAAATGAGACACTTAAAGTAGTAAATGAGTTTTGCTATGACGGTCAAAGTAGAGAGGATATAAAATGTAGACTGGCAATGGCAAGCAAGGCATTTCTGAGGAAGAGAAATTTGTTAACATCGAGTGTAGATTTAAGTGTCAGGAAGTCGTTTCTGAAAGTATTTGTATGGAGTGTAGCCATGTATGGAAGTGAAACATGGAAGATAAATAGTTTAGACAAGAAGAGAATAGAAGCTTTCGAAATGTGATGCTACAGAAGAATGCTGAATATTAGAGGGTAGATCACATAACTAATGAATAGGTAGTGAATAGAATTGGGGAGAAGAGAAATTTGTGGCACAACTTGACTAGAAGAAGAGATCGGTTGGTAGGACATATTCTGAGGCATCAAGGGATCACCAATTTAGTATTGGAGGGCAGAGTGGAGGGTAAAAGTCGTAGAGGGAGACCAAGAGATGAATACACTAAACAGATTCGAGGATGTAGGCTTCAGTAGGTACTGGTAGATGAAGAAGCTTGTACAGGATAGAGTAGCATGGAGAGCTACATCAAACCAGTCTCTGGACTGAAGACCACAACAGCAAAATCACCTATATAAATATTCATGGACAGATTCACATAATGCAGACATTCAGAGACAAAAGTGTTGTCCTACAAAATGTATTATGAGAGTCTGAACTCAGTACAACTAGAAATAATATTTTATTTGATTAATAGCAAGTATCCAGTATATGTTCCAGTGCTGCTCACAGGAAGAAAGTGTTTGTGCCTAAATTCTGTTATTCTAGTGCTTTTGGGTACATGGTATTCTTTGTTTTTCCATCTGTTGCATACACAAATAAATCAAAATGTTTACCAATGTGTCAGCAGGTCACATTCAGCTGTCCATATGAGAAACATGCATTTGCCAAATTTGGTCCACACACTTCTGGCAGTTGTCCCTGTGCTTTGTTGACAGTCATTACAAATGTCTTAATGGAAACTGCAAACTTTTGAAGACGAATGTCCCTAAGCCATCACATTGAGCCTTTAATTGTTCTAATAGGTTAGCATTACTGCTATCAAATTTAACCTTAAGATAAGTTTTTAATTCGTCACACAGAGCTTTTAAATCTGCTGTAAATCTGCTTTTCATTCAGAATTTAACTCCTCACCATGAGCCTTCTTATCCACCTTTAAGTCTGCAGTTATTTGCAAACAAATCCTTTAATTTCGCCTCCGTGCTTTTTGTTAAGTTACCACTGGTGTACAGTATTTAAGATGATATGTTTATAAGTAATCTTCTCCCACCAGTAACTGTTTAAAGAGTGGGTGACTTTGTTACAGACTTTTTTGAAAAACAAAATCAATTTCAGCTGTGTAAAACACACGCCATCACAAAACGAAATTAACAAATAATAACAACTTGGCTTCAATGCAGCTCATCAACCTCAGTTGCACAGCCCGTCGTGTTGTGATATTAGCTGGAACCACATCACAGCAACTCAGTGAGGTTGGATGGGCGTAGGTTGTCTGCATGTACAGTGATACTCCCCAGTCCACCTTACGGCAAGTAGCAGAGGCTACCTTGTACCAATACTAGTTATTTCCTTTCGTATGCTGCTTGCAAATAGAGTGAGGGAAAAATTACTGTCTGTATGCCTCTGTATGAGCCCTAGTTTCTTGTATCTTATTTTCGTAGTTCTTATGCACAGTGTATGGTGGAGGCAACAGAATCATTCGGCAGTCAGCTTCAAACACTGGTTCTATAAATTTTTACACTAGTGACCCATGAAAAAAATGTCGCCTTCCCACCAGGGATTTCTATTTGAATTCCCAAGGCATCTCTGTTGTTTGAACCTACCAGTAACATATCTAGCAGCCCACCTCTGAATTGCCTTGATGTGTTCTCTTAATCCAGCCTGGTACGGGTTCCAAACACTTGAGCAGTGTTCAAAAATAGCTCACACTAATGTCCTTTATGCAGTCTCCTTTACAGATGAACCACAGTTTCCTAGAACTCTCCTAATAAACTGAAGTCAACCGCTCACCTTTTCTGTCACAATACTCACATGCTCCTTCTATTTCATATCGCTTTGCAGTGTTACATCCAGATATTTAAATGATGTGACCGTGTCAAGC